>NC_049983.1:24541200-24558633 GCF_000003815.2 Branchiostoma floridae
ATGAATTTGGAGAGATTCAACGCGACTATAGGTTTAGTTCGATTTGCACTGTATAGCTCATATCGCACTGAGTAACGTTAGTATATTTCATTTTGCACTGATGAAGGTGACAGACAGTCACCGAAACGTCTGCAGAAGAATAAAAAGAGGTTGTGAAACGAAGAAGACTGTTCGAGAGTGATGGAGAGTTTCACGATCCAACAGAATTGCCAACAACTCCTCATCAGGTCCCTAGCTCAATTATATAAGAATAGCCATTGAATCTTTGCAGCAAAAAATATATCTTGGGAATAGATGTTTCGAGAGATGTCATCCTTAATCCCACTTTTTAAACCTGAGTTCAATTTTAGGTACAGCTTCGGGAAGGGCAACACACATCACGCAAGTCGGTATCAACAGTTGTAACGTTGAGGCAAAGAGGGCTTTTATTTTGCTAACATTGTCATTAGTCCCTGTGTAGTTTGGACCATCACAAGAGTGTTGTACAGTTGGATGGATGTCTCACTTGTCGAACGTTAAGTGTGGTTAGAAACTGCGGAGCTGCAGTAAACTGGTTCCTACCAAGCCGGCTTGATCACGGGATCATCCCGATTGTCTCAGCACGTCCATCATGGCAGGGTTATCAGTTTTTTGTTACCGTGGAGAGCTCTTGAAGGGAAGGGTTGATGTATTGGTGTTATTACTGAGGATTAGGGAGAAGCATCCAAAGCTCCCGCACTTGAGGCTTTATTGACAACATGACAATTCGCTGCTATGCACTGAGCCCGATTGATAGATGTAGAAGATACACGTTATTCATCACCTAACAAGTCAGGAAAAACGCAACAATTTACAGCAATGTGGTATAATACAACTCTGTAACACTGTCAAGCGGACTTGGCCATTTCTCTTGTTTGCTATTTATCGTAATACGTTTATGCTTTCAAAAATTGTTAGGTGGGGCTATTTGTTTACGCAAATAATTCTACGTGCTGAGTGTTGACTATCAACCTTATAATTTCTGCTGACGTCCGCTAGATTTATACTAGCAGCATATATCATTCTTCTACACTAATATTTCAAAGTCTTCAAAAGTGCCCACAGTCATATTAGTCTTGAGGTTAAGGGAAAGATCACCTTCGTGGTGAAATCAAATAATGGTCCATACATTCATAAATCATCTTGTTGAAGTGAGGCATACTTGACTGCATATTTGACATGGCTATGTTTCATACCTTCGCATGCATGGTAACACTCAACCTATTTGAATAATTTCTGACGATTGATTGCACAGCGCATTTTATGCCAGCGCCCGACACACTTAAACACAGCATAGTGAAAATTTTCCCCAGTCTCCACCGCTCCGCTAGTGCTCTAGATGTTAGTCTGATTAATGGAATCAACACGCAGTTAGGGCGGCCAACCCTACGTGAAAAGTAATCTTCGCTCGCTCTTTAATCAGAAAGGCGTTTGTAGTTCCATCGGGGTCATTAGGCTGCCCTCCACTCGCTCTGCCGTGGGTGAGAATGGTAATTATCGCACTCCTTTGTGTAACAAGAGAGGAACTTTGTCAGTCTCGGCGGCTTTATGCCCAACTTTATCGAGGCCACTGCTCGGTTGCTGGTAATCCGCGCCTGCCGTTTACTGGGGCGTTATTAGCAGGAGAATTCGTGTTTTCTGGGAGAGTGTGAGAGAATTATGCTAGCCGATAACAGACTTACTTTGTAGATCAAATGACACGTGAGAAGAACACCAAATGATTAGATCGATGCGTGAGCACGGATGTGGACTTATCAATGCGGACTGGAAACAAATATTGTTGACGAAATAACACTTGGTAACACGTTTAATAAAACTGTGCTATGTTGTTCGTCGTGAATTTAAGGAATAAGGCACATGCATTCAGTGGTCAAATCAACAAGTTTCTGGATTAGCATGTCGTTATCGCTCATGTTAAACGTACTTTCCAACTCACAACTATTTCTTTGATTTTATTGGCACCTGTTAAACATACCATTCATTTTTCACAAATAGTTTATTTTATTGCAAGCTATAGCAAACCTTAAAAATCTATTTTATTCTTATCAGCATTCTATCCTAATTCATTCTGGCCTGAATTCATATTCGGTTATTTGGATTACATCATATTTTAATATAAGCGAAATGATTGACGTAAAATGAAGGAAAGTAATTTATGCCACGCATTTTTGGATGGATTGTTTAATTTTGCCAAAATAGTCACTTAAGATGTACCCAGGATATGCAAAGATTCTGTTTCAGTCATGTCTATTCCCTTATCAAAAGATAAAAAAACACCAGAAAATGCAATGAAGATCGATTATGCATCTCTTAATTTATAAGGTTACAAGTACTCCTGAAAAGAGGTTGAGAGTCATCACCTTCATTATCATCCTTTACATATATACTTTACCACTTATACCAGTAGATAACAGCTTATGTCCCGACAAGTTTTTTATGTGTCCCTGAATTCACTTAAATGCTGTAAATGCATTTACGTTCGCGGGTATTTAATTTCGCGGTAGCGGGAAAAGGGACTTTTCGCGTTGGTTTTGGTTCGCGGTAGAACCATGCACTGTAGTCTCTTACTGCCATGGAAAATGTTCGCGGTGGTTTTAAGTTCGCGATGAACCGGCCACCACGAAAACCGCGAACATTAGACCACCGCGAAAGTTTCTGCATTTACAGTATATAAATTAGCAGAAACATCAAAGTCCGTAGATGTACAGCACCGTTGAGTATGTGTTCATTGTGCCACTTCGTTGTGTAATCAGGCTGCATCCAGACCATGTCGCTGTGGAGTTAAGGTTTTTAATATGCATTCCGTGATGGAACATTAGGATCAGTCTGCTGTGACCTGACAGTAACGTAGGCACCAAGGCTGTCTTAAAGTGATTCCGAGAATAGACAAGGAAGACAAGCTTCTCTAAATCATAATACCTGGATAAACGAAATGCTCGGTTTTGAAAATCCCAATTTGAGGTTCGTTTAGTTCATAGAAAGAACTTCTTTATTTCGCCACATGCAACATAAGTTTTTACAACGCCTCAAAATAAACTTTAACAATCATCGATAAAGTCCGCACGTAAAGTAAATACAAATTCAATTTCTATCAAGTCAAATGCATCGTTTAGCTTGGGGTCATGCATACCGGATATCAAATTTCCAAGTTTTCTTGCTTGGTTGGTTGGTTGGTTGGTAAAAGGGAATACTCTGTCATCATTCTAACTAAAGCAAGAAAAAGCACACTAATACAAAGAAAATGGTTGTGTCCAAATGAAGAGTTGACGTCTGGCAGCTCTGGCGTATCGAACAAACAATCACTCAAGACATGGCAATAAGGCGGGGTGTTGTTGATTAATGGGGTGGGGGTGGGGTGGGGGCTGTCCGAGATGAAGTCATCCCGACCGTGAAGACATCATCCATCTTTGACGTCGAAGTAAGAGACCTGTGGTCTCAAGAAATCGCTGATAAAACTTGTGACAGCGTGAGTCAGAGTTATCCACGATGATGTTAAATGTAAATCTCGCACTCCGGACCATGCCAGGAGATCGGCCGGCGCAGCAGCAGAGATGTGTGTGTGTGCGTGCGTGCGTGTATGTGTGTGTGTGTTTGTGTGTGTGAGTGTGTGCGTGTGTGTGTGAGATAGATTATGTGTGTGTGATTCTGTGTGTGATTCTGTGTGTTTGTACTTATATGTGTGTGTATGTGTGTTTGTTTGTTTGGGAGTAAGGTATCTTACATCGTCTATTTTGCCATAGATGTTTGTGTGGGAGTGAGGTATCTTAAATCGTCCATTTCAACATAACTGTAATCTAAACGATTTTCATCTGCACAAAGTTAATCAATGAGAGATCCTATTGCCTGCTCATCGCCTCATAATAGAAGAGCTTCTTAGCTAGCAACAACAACCTGCTTTAATCAGGTTACGTGTAATTAGTTGTAACAAACTACCGGTAACACTCCAGTAGACAGCGCTTCATCATTGGGAGGTACAGTTGAGCGAATATTCTGCAGTAGCCAACAAAATGTGACATTACATATTGAAAATGACGATAGAGCTTTGTATGATTCCTTTTTACCCATCGGTTGTGAGAGGAGGCTAAATGATTGAGTAGTCATAGGTTATACCTAGACCACGTTTCTAATATAACTACGTCTCTTTCAGTAAAGTCGAAGGTGGTCTCAACCAACAACCACTAAAGGGACTTAAGAAAAGGAACATAAGCAAACCATTGTTCAACATTAAAAATTCGAGGTAAGCTAATTTTGGTGTTGTAAGACAGTGAAAGATCTTCAACATTAAAAGGCATGTTTGCCCAACAAGGACTAGTTTTTACTTTTCACAGTATTGATATTAAAATATCACAAATTCCAGGCTTTGAATTCTAGGCGAAATGCATGCATCGTGGAGACTATGAGAATTGTTGGAGGCTGCGAAAGACTCCTGGTTAGCAGAGCCAGATGTAATATTGGACTAGATATAACCCACGACTGCAGTTTCTTTGCTGCGCCACCGGTATTACTTTTCCTCTTTTCCTATCAGATCCGATGAATGATACTGCTATGTCTGCTTTATGATATTTATTACAGCAAGCCATTCAAAGTCGTATTAGGTCTCAAAATGAGATTTCTCGAGAAGAACCAAATTGAATGAAATAGGAACCGGATTCATGTTGGTGTTACTGTCACAATATAATGGAACCTTACAGACCATTAGGAAACGTATCACATATTACAAAATTGAGATAACATGCGCAGGGCGTTGAGCCATGTATAGCACGTTTTTCGGGTGACCAGTATACCGGCTAAATACCTATTTCTGTATCTTTTGTAGAAGATGGAGAGAAAAGTGCCAACAACACGAATCCCTGCTATATCACTCTCGCGGCAAAGAAATAGAGGGCAGTGCTGTAGCTATTCTTGTGCCATATCATGGAAATGAATCAACAATCCATAACACTTACGCCGTGTGGTGGTTCATGAGACTGACCTATTCATAATGGGTTTTTCTGACTCCCTTTTAAAGTCTTTCTTTAGAAAAAATGATGAGCCATCAGATGCATCATTGTGTACCAAGTACACTTAAATTCTCCTTCCACCGACTTAGATGTTGTCATGTCAGTGTCAGGTCGGCGCCAGAAAACTTGTGTCTGTGAGCCAAGGCGCCTGTCATTGCCCCTGCCGCTGCCGAGCTTATCGCCGTACCCACTTGCGCAGTCGTGGCGCGTTTTTTATCACTGTCAGGAACTCTTCACTTAAATGATGCACTGTTCATCTAGACTGTCATAATATGTTGTGTTGGCTCCATCATCTTAGCAAAGAAGAGCTTAGCCAGTTGTCGTCAGATCACCATGGCAGTTTTATTAATATGAATGGAATTACTGCAATTAAGCCGATCACTATATATTACAATATGGACGACGGCCAAAATATGATAGGACTTCTTGTAAAAAATTGTGGTCTGCTGGTGAGAGATCAGGCTTTTACGCAAAGTTTAGGTTATGAGAACACTTTTGGCATTCATACGTTCAGTTTAGGTCAACAACGTTCCATTTTTCTGTCTCTCTTCATATAAATGTATCCCTCTCTATAGGTTACTGTTTTACATTAAGAGACGCTACCAAATTGAAAATACATTGTACCTGCTCTCTCTGAGACCCCATGGGACCTATGCCTTCATCTCGTCGCTTGTTGGTGTTACTAGGTGTAAATGGGCTGTTTTGAGGCAATGAATTATTTGTATAAACAATGAATAGTCAAAACTCGAGAGCTAAGGAATCTTGCAGGATGCAAAGCACAGTGGAAAAATATGAAGGAAGACTGAAAGCAGCTACAGGACTTTCCAAAGATTATAGATGCAGAATCAGTGACCGATGATGATGAATAGAGTCCAAGGTCAGACGGGTGAACATAACGGAGGGTGGGAGGTCGTTGACCCCGCGCCTTATCCATCTAGATCTGTTGCAGCAGTTTGTGGTCTCCAGGGAGACATCTTCCAGGAAGCCGGAGCAACTTTGGTCATCAGAACGTTATCAGACTTCACAGGCCAGCGCTTCTCCGGTATCAAGATATTAGGACCAGAGATTGCAATTTCGTAACGGCCACACACGTACATAAATTCTGATTATTCGCGTGTGGGTTGAAGTGATCTCCCTGCTTGTCTATGTCTATAAAAAAACCGCTTTGACAGTCAAGGACCTCACAGCTTATGCATAAAGAAGTGCGTTGCCAGGCAGCGTTGGCTAGAGACAGCGCGCAGTCAAATACACAATAAATTCAACGTTGACTACATATGCCCTTGCTGCAATAAAATGCTCTGTTCAAGTCCGTATACGCTGATAAAGAAACAGTACGTTAATGAAAGCTAGATATCCGACGTAACAATGTTTACAGACGATTCGAATGTTATCAATGAACACAAATTATTAAATCTGCAAGTTCATTTTAGTGCCGCTGAAATAAAGTGCTAGATGCCACACGAAACGTTGGGGGGGGGGGGGGGTGTGTGAATAGAACCGTCTTTTGAGTGTAACAGGCAGAACGACGCAAATATCTCAAATTTGATATTGAATTAGCGTCTAGTGGCAACAGGCATGAATGAGTCGTGTCCTAATTCGGATGCAACACGTTCTGCTTGCCAAAAATGTTGTTTATTGACTTTAAAACTAAAACTTAGTGCTCTTGCTCTTGTAACACAGGAATATAAATGAACCACACTAACGTTTTGCGTCTGTACCTAGTAAAACTAATCAATCCCTCCAAACCGCCGTAAATTGTGCAGTAGCTAGCTCTGTAGTTGTACTTCATAAAGAGTATATTTGCATCCTTGGGTGAGCACAACATGTGCATAAAATAGATATTAATGACAATATCGGGGTTTTCCTTTTCAAGAAGCACAGCCAAACGCAAAGTAGTCGTGACTTTGCAATTGTAAAATTCTATCAAAAGCTAAACATGACCAATTTATTCTATTAAAAGCTACACACGACCAATTTAAATCTAATTTTACAGCCAAAATGAAACATTAGGATTATCGAAACGACAACATGATTATCACTGATTCCTTTTGACCGTTTGCAGCATTACATTTAACAGTATAAGGCCGGTGAGCTATGGTTTATGACTTAAGTATGTAATAAAGCACCGGCTTTGGTCACGAACCAAATAGGGTTGTTATACATGGGACATATGATGAAATTATTTCGTTACAGTAGAGAAAGTAAGCAGACCACTACGCCATAAATTTAAGTATTTCAGTACGCACTGCCAGTAGGAAGGCGCCACAGTTCCGGTATATATGTACCAGTTGTATTTGCAATCCTATGGGAAAATGGAAAATATAGGCTGTCATTATGTCAGGAATCAAAACTTCAGACCATGATAATTTCCCACAAAAGTGCTGTCTATCGAATTTATTTCCAGCAAATTCTATTCGAACGTTCTGCAAATTTACAGGAGGAGCGCGTTCATTGGTCCTTTTGACTTAAAGATTTAGCTGACGATCGTATACACTTTTTACGGGGGATGCCAAACATCCCGGGATAGATTTTTTTAAACTAACACTCTATGAAACTAATGTGATCATCATGAATATCGATGCATCACATATAAGAAATTAAAACAGTACAACTGTAATGGTGACGCCGCTACCCTACCCCACATATCGTGTCTGTGTTATCTGTGAGTAGACAGGAAATGAAGTTCTCTTCGGAACTTGTGGAGAAGAGAACTACAGAATATATGTACAAGGTGCGACCAGGTGTCTTCTGTTAGTTCATGACGTCACACTTTTGCACGTACAAAAGCTGAGCAACAGCGTCACCCAATATCTGAAAAAAATGGGCTGGGATGAATAGGTCAACAAACCCAGGACTCCTGCACCATACACGCAGCCAGGGCCTAGGACTTACCTCTGTAGAACAGATCTATCTCCAGGAACATGCTACAGTCATCACATCAGCTCTTGGCGACTCAAGCCTCAGAAGCAAAGCTAGATAGGGACGAAACTTTAAGCCACAAGTCTACTGGGAACTTTGATTCTAACAACGTTGTCAAAGAAACACGTACAGTAATGTCTAGTCTCAATCCAGAAGGCATTCAAGTAACCCTAGCAAAGCGAAGGAAAAGCTGTGTCAGAAGGTAAAAGCCCATCTTCGACAGTCAGAAGACAAGAAGATAAAGGAACACTACAGAGAACGCTTACAGAACAGGGGAACTGGATTGAACTGGTTGAACTTGAGAAGTCTGATACAAAATGGAGAAGCTCTCTGTGCAAAAGCCCTCGAGGCGTCTTTGAGTTTGCCCTGAGTGGCATGGTCAATTGGCTGCCTACAGGTTGTACTGGGTCCGGTGTAAAAAGGTGCTGTCTTCTAACTGCCCTCTATGCTAATAGTGCAATACTCAATAGTGTAATATACTAGTTTTGCCATCTTCTTGTTAAATATGTTTAAAGAATTTTAGAACAGTTTCCGCATGTGTTTTAGCAGTTCGACACTCACGTTTTGAACATGTATTACCTAGCACCCTCTGAATTCCCTATTTCCCACAGAAAGTTTTTTCCTGTGTCATTCATCTTGAATGTCCTTGTATGTCTGCCCAAGACAAATAAAGATGATTTTAAATCACAAGAAGTGAAAAGTCAGGTCTGCCATCAAATATCCCCAACAAAGGCTTTGAAATGTATTAAACACATCTTTCACGATTTCCCATTGTGAAATATAGATACAGGTGTCAACTGTTGCATCTCCGAGGTATAACATGCCTAGTGCCAGAAAAAAATAGCGGCTCCATACTAACCTACACCCCGCAGGCGCATAACGAGAAGTACACGTCAACTGTTAAGAAATGTTTAGAGACTTAGGCTACAGTTCCAGAAAACAAGTCGGGCACATTCCCAGCTCCTCATTTCGCCCCCCTCCCAATGTAATATCTTTTGTGTGTTCATCCGTGCAGCCACGTACTCAAGCTTATCTATACTTGCTAAGTACCTGATTGCATGACCGGGTCGTAATTTGCTCTCATCACACCAGTGAACCGCCGCTATGTATTCCCGTCTCGCGCCACTTTCGTGATATCTGCCTGTCCAAAATCCAATTTCTATCTTGTCTGACCCGGCAGCAGTTGGGGTTATTCGGTTTGAGAAGCTCTTACCAGACTTTGTTTAACTCCACTTTCTTAAGAAACGTTACTCTTCAAACCACACCGATCTCCACGACAGCGGATAATTGAGGTCCTGGAGGTTAGGTGGGTTCGTAGAGGAGAGTAAAACAATAATGGTTCCGGCTTATTAGGTCAGAGAGGGGGGTTAAACCCGTGATTGAGCTGCTTTCAGCGAATCATAATGCAGCCACTCTTTCCCGGCATTGCCAATCAACTCTGCCATACAAAACGCGAAGCTGGAGCTTTTTTTTGTTATTCAAATGTAGAGACAAATGCAGACATAGCGATGACGCACTCAAGAACAAACGCTCTTATATTGGCGCCATCACTAGTCATATATACAAATTCATAAGGTATAAAATAGCGTGTAGAGATGTAAAGAATTATGCAGGACAAGATAATAAAGGACAAAATACAAGAAACTGAATTGATAGCGCAAAGCTGGAGCATTCGCAGATGTTGGATCTGTTTTCTGTTATCTTAAATTAAAATAATCATTTTAGGTCTTTATTGATACGGCATACTATTTAAAATTGCCTAATACATTTTATTTATTAGATATAAGTTAACTCTATCTGATTTTATAACTCTATCTGATTTTACTTGAGCAGCGCAATTATTGTACGATGACCTAGACAAGTTAGTTATTGTTGAACATGGGTGACAATACCCTGCCATGAGAGTGAGAAGGTGTGCATTGAGAATTTTTTTTCCAGTTTGCAAAAATGATAGTCACTCCTTGGCTCATCGCAACAGCAATCATGTATATTAAATCACTGTGCAATGTATTTTTGTGTACACTATCGAGGTGTTATCATATACACTCACATTTACACATACGAGGATGGCTTCTAAAACGTGACTCATCAATAGTATCATCCCTGACTCCCTGCAGTATTTACCAATAGCTCTATTTGATACTTTACCAAGGCAATATTCCCAATCGAATAAATGCATAGCCAGATATTAGTGCATATTAACATGTATTTCCTAATCATTGCCGGCTCTTCACCAAGTTAGCATTATGAAGCTACCTCTGATAACCTACCGTAAAACTTCAGTAAGCGGTGATATGAAGCGTATTTAGGTCAAGATGTCTTTGCAGATATTTCGTAATGTGTGCTAATGAATACCCTTTTTTTAATGATTAATCACTGACAAAATGAGCAATTCGTATAAACTATATAATCCAAATATCATGCTTTTCCAATGTGCAGGTACAATGGCAGAGTGGGTAGAGTGTTCGCTCTGCATTCGGTCGGTCATGAGTTCAATCCTTCACCAACCACCCCACCGCATCCATACGTATACCAAAGAGCTTAAAAATGGCACATGCTGCTTTCTTTGCTTCGCACTCAGCACTAATAAAGAAGGGTGTAGGAATTAAAACACTATTGAGGAAGAGTTTGGGGGTTAAAAACACGTGTTGTCCGGGGGCTACATAAATTGAAACAGGCGCTACCCCTAGGCATCTACTGCAAATGCAACTTTAACTTTTACCACGCTTACAATCGCTACAAGTTCCACGCTTTCAAACGATTAATTATATTTCATCAGCAGCTGTAAAGTTTGGTCACGTAACGACGGCAATGTTGTAATGTTGATAATTCAGGATGAGTGCCTTTGGGTTTATGTATCCATGTGATAGCAAAGCAAAGAAGAAATGCATATCCACGGCACTAATATTTGATGACTAACTAATGTGTGTTTTGAATGCGAATGCTTGTATAATTCTACATGTTAGTCTACTAGTAGATGTTATTGTCACCAGACTTATTTTACCAACTATGGGAATTGAATACTCATATCTGTTACACTGATAATTGATCTACACAAGCATCACCGGACTGTTGCAACATAGCCTGAGGACTTCCAGTAATCGTCTATTTTTGCCCTCCCTCTCAAAAAAAGAAGCATCAACAATAAAACTACTGCAATATTTTCAGGACACGCCCTTCAGGCATAGTTATACTAAGCTACTGCAATATTTTCAAGCTATTGCAATATTTACAGAACATGCCCTTCGGACATAGTCATGACTTGACATGATGCTGACATGATATGTACAGACTTCTGGCTTACGTTCATGTTTACCTGCTAATTACGTCTGAGATTTTAATTTCCACACGATATGTACAGAAAAAAAGAACGTTCTTGGTGGGAGACTATGTTGGCACCAAATCCGTAGTATTTTTTTGGTACACAATTTAGAGATTAGCCGAAGACGCTCGGTGCGAGACACCGTCAGTAAAAGTCGTGTAAAGTGACTTTCTCAAGGGTACAGCGTCGGGACATGGTGGGTATCGAACTTGGGACCCTTTCGATTCCGAGCCGAACGCTCTACCAGTTACGCCAAACTAACGCCACTCATGCCACACTAACGATATGGGCAGATGTTGTGGACAATGATGAAACCAAGAGAACTTATTGACACAAAGTAGAGTTCTGTATAATATAATTGCAAATTGGTCCTATGGAGTAAGTTTTTTTTGGAGCTCATGTGAGAATAATTTCATAAGCTTATTGCACTATAAATATTTATATAAAATCTGGTGTGTTTGAATATATAATATCTTTATTGTACGTTCAAGCCCAAAGGCTAATTGCAAAAATGAAACAAAGACGAGATTTATACATACATCTACAGGAAACATAATGCCTTCTAAATTTCCCTTTTCTTAAGCTATTTCATGGGTCTGACTTCTTTTCCGTATGCAGTGGGAAATGATCATTTTAGATTAAATCTGTATAGGAAATATCGAAATAGCAAATGATTATCCACGGGGAGCGAAAACCCTGTGCATGGGCAAATGCAGGAACAGATCCCAGCGTTGTTTCATATTAGCAGAACTACTGCTGCGGTGGACTGAACACCAAGGATTCATTCCTTAAAGATCAATGTGTGTTTGATCTACACATATTATTATATTCATACTTTTTTATATACAACGGACAAATCAGGCCTAAGCTAGCAATAGAAGGGGAAGATTCTGTTGCGGTATCTTCGGTATTGCTTACAGGTTTGTCAACTTGTCAAAATGTCATACAGATTGTAACCTCGAGGCTGAATTGGTGTAATAACATCACATTTTGAGTAAAATAAAGCAAGTAAAATTACTAACACATTGATTAACAACTGTACTTAAAAAATACTAGTTTAGAGTAAATAGTTGTATTGTGTTGTGTTGTGTTGTGTCGTGTTCTTACCTGTTTCGTATTTGACAAGTTTGGCGACCGTGTTATAATCTCCGACGGTGAACTGGGAGAGGTCCAGCCGGCCCAGCCCGGTCACGGAGGCGTTCCCAGCTTTCCAACCCAACTCCAATTCCTCGTCGGTATAGCCATCTGAAACACAGCCAAGACACAGCATGAGTTTCTGTGCATCTTTTCTATGCCGGTTTATTATGTTTATTAGACACTCCCAGTCAGTCGAGAAAACAGCATAAGGCCTTATAGCAAGTTTCTATGCATCTTTGCTATATCGTACTATCTAAAACACAGCGAGGGAACAACATAAGTCCTTTCAGTAAGTTTATAGTTCTATGCATTTTTGCTATACCGTGCCACCTGCAACTGTGAGAAAACAACACATGTCCTTTCAGCAATTTCCTCTGTATCTTTACTATACCGTGTAATTACGTTTATTAGAAACGCACGGTCAGTATAGCCATCTGAAACAGCGAGGAGACAACATGAGTCATTTCAGCACGATTATATGCACTTTTGTATACATTGTATTTATGTTTATTAGAAACGCAGTCAGTAAGGCCATCTGAAACACAGCGAAGAAACAGTCTAGGTCCTTTCCACAAGTTTCTATGCATCTTTGCTATATCGTGTAAGCATTCATTATGACTAGAAACGCACAGCCAAAACAGCCATCTAAATCAGCGAGAAAACTACATATGTCATGTTGGCTGTTTTCTCTGCAACATCCGAATACTTTGTAGTTCTATACATAGATACAAACTCAGATTTCACAGTAAATTTTTTTTTCCTCGGCGGGAAAGCCCTCTGAAACGAAGAGAGTAAAGGACATAAGTCCTGTCGACTGTTTTGTCTGTAACCTTCCAATACTTTGTAGTTTTGAGGGTCCGAGGGTCGAAGACAGATAATAATTCACACTGTGTGTCAAGTGCATTTTCCAAGGGCACACAATCGGTGACGATGGTCATCGGAACCCGGGACCAATTGGTTCTAAACCGGGCACTGTGTCATTGAGCCACACGACCCCCCCCCCCCCCATATAACGTCCCCCCATCTTCCCAATACTCTGTATAAGTAGAAACAAGTATCAAGGCCACAGCTACACGTCTGCATAAAACGACATAAGTGATACATAGATAGGTTCAGCAGTGTACGCCAAACTTCTTTCCATATCCCTCCGATATTCAGTAGTACGAGCAGCTGAACGTTTAATGACCAATTTAAGGCTTATATTAAAGTTAATAAGGTCCATTTAATGTGCCCGGTAGGCAATATTCGGTTGCTCAGTAATAGGGGGTGTAAGACTTTCCACATTCCCCTATTAAACATGGCGTGCCAAATCGCTTTGTGGAAAATTGCGATTCGCCCGTTAATGTAAAACACTAAGAAATTGCGATTCGCCTGTTAATGTAAAACACTGAGAAAGGGCACCCAGTAGGTATTTAATAGCCCCACATCGACCACTTGTTTTGCTTTATGGGCGATTTTACCTCCCTACCACGTGTTTTGGTACGGGGGAATGGGGACAGGGGAGATTTTAGGTCACCCTTTCCCATTATATATATGTGTGGTGTAATATAACATAAACAGTTATCTCGTAATGCATAAATAACGGTGTTATCCCCTGTACTATGTATGCCGTGAGACTGGAAGGGAACTTACCGATAACTATCTAAGCATTTTGGTAAAAGCTATTTGGCTGCCACTAAAGGTTCTATATCATGTGAGCTAAAGGCGTGGTATGACAAAACACTCCGTTGGCAGATATCAAAGAAGTTAGGAAGGAACTTTCAAACAGATTTTGGTAGATGGTTTGGAAAGTGATTGCTTTTCCCTGCGGTACCGAATTGGATTTACTTTTTTATACAACAGCTTTCCTTCCAGCACAGACTATTACAGTAAGCCCAGAGACTTTAGAATCACCTCAGGATAACCAATAGTAGAATAAAAAGGGGATTAGGTGCCATTTTGTTGGCAACCGTAATCCCTTGAGTGCAATCCAATCTGGATCAATGTGCCTTAGAATGCACTTAGAACTAAACAAATGATGTTGACCAGGCGTGGCCTTTACTACGGGATGTCACGTCCTGTACGCCGGAGCAGTAATTCTCGTTCGGCTCGCATTAACCGGCGGGGTCGAGTTTAGAGGACATCAAGACGGCCAATCTAAGTAATGAGTCGTCGGTCGAACAGGAAAGACACGGTAAGGTAAGCGTACTGACAGGAGCTGCCTTCTGTCGGTTAGGAACAATCCTAAGTCATTACTCTGGATCAAGCGCGTGGACAGTCAATCAGTCCAAGCTCTCCATTCCTCTCCTCTTTAGAAGGAGGGATTGACCTATCAAGCCTGTTGCAAATTAGTACTTTTAGAGACAAAGACGTCTTGAACGCACAAATCTTGTAGAGCATCGTCCTGACGAAGCAGTCACAAACCACATGAAAACAGTCCCATCCAGGTATACAAAGACGTTTTCCTACCCTGAACAACCTTCTGTCCTCATGGAGTCTTTCCTTCCGTCCCTTGTGTTGCCACTGAGTTCACTTTATCACAAAATGTGTTGCCACTGAGTCCAGGTTTGGTTCATCACAAAATGGTTCAAAGTTCGCTCGTTCATCGACCCTAAGCTGAAGCTTTTCCTCCTGCCATAAAACTTTAGTCTTCTGCATCATCAAAAAACAATTGGGAAGACTGATTGTACCTCTTAAAACGTCTGTGATTTCCACGGCAGGCTCATTACCTAATGAAACGTATCAATAACGCATACACGCTTGTGAGCACCACATGCAGATCAACAATCTGATTCTTAATTACTCTTTACGACAATACTATCGTCACATTGTCTCGCCTTAGAAATGATCATATTTTTTTTACTTTCAAAATAAGGGATACATGAATAGATAAAATGATCGTATCGATATGTCTACAAAGTAACGCGCCTGTTTTTTATGTGTTGTGATGAAATCACTGTGTAAACCAGACAAGCCTCATGTCTAGCACTTTGCTGCAACTGAGTTGCCCACTGTAATATTTCTTTCGATGGCATCCCTACTCTTGGGTAATGCGCCTGTTTTGGTGTGATAATTTTATGAGATCACTTCTACATTACACAAGCCTATCAGCTAACCTTATATCAGTATTCATATTGTAAGCCGACAAGTAAAGTATGTTGGGATGCTGATGTGATGTTTCTTTCATGGATTAAAGCATTTAATATATTAGAAGATTGCGTAAAACAAACAAGTCCAATGTTTAATCCTAACATTTTGCTGCAACTGAGTTGCCCACCGAAACATTTATTTTGATGGCATCTCGACTCTTGTGTCTGTTCATTTCGTTGTGATTTTGTAACAGTGTGCCCAGTAAAACAGTTACTTTACACAGCATTGTGCGAACATTGACCCCATATGAAACGTGAATTGTTTTGGACAGTAGTACATTTTCTTGATGTGAAATGAAAGCACAAAGGTCACCGTTTCGTCCCCTACTTTTAAAAGCAGCTTTGGGGTAGCGCAAGGTCAGATAAGGGCAAAGGCAAACGAACCCACCAGTGTTTGTAAAAGGGGAGGCGTGTACTCTACCCTTTAGGGAATTCATGGGTCAAATGTAAGTGTTGAACCGTAGGTATCCAGATCTATCATTTCTCTCGAGCTGTCTGGATGAAACGGTCCATTGTGTTACTCTTCACCACAAGCCCGTGGCAACCTGACTCATTGTGACCACCGATCCGTGATTGACGACAGGGTCTGGCAGGTCAGTCCTAACAAACGATGCAGACGGCTTTTGAAGGCTTATTGTTGGATAATTACCTCCGTATAGTGCCTGGCATGCCTGCAGAACTCACTGATGGGTGTTGGTCGGCTCCATGTCTTAATCCTGCGTCGTTCTGCCTTCCAGGAAAATCGGTACCCTTCTTATAAATCATAGGTAATTAACGCTAAGCACCTGTTACAGACCGTTCTTCATGTCTCAGCTTGTTGTAATTAACACCCCATTTGAATTATTATTATTCTCTTTGCAACACATTAGACATGCGAAGAGAAAATAGATGCTTCACTCTACGAAATAGAGTCTAGAAAAGTTTTAAATGAACCATCATGATCTATATGTTGAGTATCTTCTGCCCGAGTGACAACCATATGGTTAAATTTGTTCTTATCTCTTACTTGCGGTGTCGCTAATGCGATGTTGCTTTTTGGATTTTTGTTCTCTAATTTAGTTATCCTTTAGACATAAAAAAGGAGTACGTTTGGCACTAGAGCTTCTCACTGATGGGTGTTGGTTAATCCTGTATCGTTCTGCCCACGGACGCTTTCAGGAAAATTGATAGCCTTCTTATAAATCACCGGTAATTAACACCTAACACTTGTTACAGATCATTTTTCATGTCTCAGCTTTCTGCACATGTCGTATTCAACACCTAATTTGAATGATATTGACTTACATGTAATCTTTACAACAAATAAGATGAAACAAGTACAAGTAATTAGGGTATTAAAAAAAGAAAAAGAAAAAAATACGTATCTGGATATTTTGCAAGATACATGCACAACTCTGCTGAATGGAAAAGTCACGAAAGAAACATCATGATCTAAATGAGTATTTTCTGCAAGAGTATCAGGTATGACTGGTCAAATCCTTTCCACCCTTTGCTTGCAGGGTTGCTGTTGTGATGTTGTCTTGGGGTATTTTTTTTTTCATTCTCTAATTTGTTTGTCCGTTTAGCCATCAAAAATGGAATGAGTTTGACACTAGAGTCAGAAGAAGCCATGACTTTCAGACATCCCATAAACTCATCACTAACGTTCATAATGATTTGGGCTAAAACATTTTACAAGAGAAATATTATCACAATAAGGAAGGGGTGTACAATCGGTGCCACTGTCCTGTATCGTATCAGGTGAGACAGACACTTAGAAATGGATACGGGATCACCGGCAGCTGATGAAAACAAAGGCTCACTTTGCAACAACGTTCTCCAATTACTACTGCTCTCAACTTCAAGCAGCAGTTATGGAAGGCAAATAGATCAATAAATGGTGAGACCAAACTTTACGTGGAAATACAGT
>NC_049983.1:24564914-24580106 GCF_000003815.2 Branchiostoma floridae
TATATATCTTAGTGTCTCTCAGAGGAAAGAATTATCGGTTCCTTCACTTTATCATGTATTTACTAATGTCATACTCGTAAATAGAATGGATTACACTTTATTGAAGATGCATTTGCGTGTCGTAATTCTACCTTAAGTTGATTCACCTATTAATACTTTTGATTAAGGACGTTATTCTCCGATTCGTCTTGAGTGTCTCACGTTAATCACGCTCCTTCTAGAAGGGTAATCATTCCTGATGCCAAATTTCCTGTATTTAAAGGATTTACCATCATCATCTGAATCGTCAGGGTGCTGTAGATGTGATATAACTGTGAAGATCACAGGCTTTGTTATCACAATTAAAACAGCTATTTGAGAAAGAAAACTACAATCAAAACAGATTATCGTGACGTCAATTCTTACATGGAGGAAGCCCCAGAGCCTTGTAGCTGCGTTTGTTCCTCATTAGTACGCATGTACCTCTACTCGGATGATCGATGTCGGTACCTTCACCTTTTGATACGAAACTGTAAAACGCCATCTAATGACGCAGATTGTACTTCTCAGAACAACGACGGCAAAAACAATAACTTCTGCGCCGTCTATTCCACTGCTTGTGTTGGTGGTATCGCATATAAAGTTTAAGATGATATGTCAAACTATGACGTTTGCAGAATACGATCTGTGCCAAGACTGCATGCAAAGATAGTTTTTACATTGCTAACCATGCCCCAATGCCTTGCCACCGGATACAGAAGCTGGTGTGTTACGCAGAACGGCGGTTATACCGGTTATATATAATATTATACAGATACAGATGCCTTTGGGAGCTGGAGTGTTATTTCGCACCCTCCGATTATTTTCTTTTTTTCGCAGAAGTGGACGGCGATGACTGCCCACTGCCCTGTTACAAAATGGAATATTTTGAGCGATAACTTTCTTGTGTGATACGTTCCACGCTGCCGGGGAAGCGGCCATTTTGGCCCATTTTAATCTGCAACGGCAATCCGCAATTTCCATAGCTGTACAGAATCGGTCCTGGTAGACTCTAACGCTTGTGTATCGTTTCCTGTGTTTCTGTGGGGCAGGGTCTTTAGTTCAGTGTTTTAATCACAGCTATGTCATGATCCCACGAAGCACTTACTCTGAGGGCATTTCTACTTGTCCCTGGGAGGTCCCCGTAGTAGGTGCCCCAGATGTTAATGTAACAGGCGTTACAGCCAATTTAGCATGATACTTTAGGTCAGGGGCAGTGAGGCTATATGCCCGGCAGGACCCGTGATGTATCACTCTGTCCCATTTCTTTGAGCGGTTGTCTGGAAATGGTGCCAGGTCACATGACCACAGGGGAGAGAATATGGTAACTCTCAACTATTCCAACCTGCAGAAGATTTATGAGTATCTTCGCAGCTGAGGGATGGCGTTACAGTCGAGTGGTCGAGCAATATCGCTCTGCCCAATATTCCGGGGCATGTTGAGTCGGCAATTGGGTCAAAATAGGGATATATGGTCCCTGTGGTCACACAAATCTTCCCTCAAGTATTGTTCTGTTCTAGCCACATGTACTAGCCACATGATTGCATTAGTGGCTCGTGTCTCTCTTTTTCTCAATCTATCACATGGAAATCTGTCTCTCTTTCTCTCTCTCCTCTCCCTCCCCCTCTCTCTCTCTCTCTCGATTATGCTAGCCTTCGTCAAAACTGATTCTTCTGTTGATCAAACAAATCAAATGAAACACAATATCTAGGGCATCGCTCATTTACACCTTGCAATGATACATGTCGGATAGATTGCGACAAATCCATGGAATACCCACATCCACATCGTATCTTGTCATGCCAGTCCATGGGCTTTGGGTCTTGGCTGGTAGCTTTTGTAACCACTTGGCGCTCATGAGGATTGAACACATTGGCATTTATTGTGTTCACCGACCCCCATTTCAGTAGTTGATTGGCCCACAATGTGCAATATCTTCATAATACTGAGTCGAAGTCTTATTTTATTACAATACAATATTCTCCCTTTCTGGTCAGAAAAGACACCAGATGAATAAAAGTTTAGAATCAACTTGTGGTCAGACACCATGTAATTATAGCCTCTCCGCTATATGGATTCCCCGACGATAACGTCACGATAGCCTCCGCTTCCGGACTCCTGCACAGCCAGGGTTAATGAGAGCCTAGCCCTGAGACACAGCAACACGGTTGTTACCCGCGCTGTACGTACATTCCTCTTCAGTTACTGTCTTGTGATTTATATTTAACGCAGTCTGGATTAGTTTTGAACACCCCAGAATTACAGCTAATGTACATTCTATATGTCAACTATATTTCTCTTACGTACTTTGAGATGGGGAGTAAAAATCGATACACTCCAGAAGCATGTCAACAAGCTTTTATTCGACGGATGACATAAAATATGGATATGTTTACAGTATGTATAGAGAGAATGGGGTGACTCGCACGAGTAATGATAGGCGTACGTAACACTCTCTCTTCTGTTCAGGTTTTCTATATGGGCACATCAGTTAGGATTGTGACTTGGTCTGAAAATGTAAAATCCTAGTGATTTATTGACAATGACAATGGTCTTTATTTTAAAGTGGCCACACCACCCACTTAGTTTCGATGTATATGGTGCGTACCTAAGACCCCATTTCCACTAGACGGCGATATCACTGCGCTCTCCCTGCGACCTAAATAGGATATGTGTAACATGTTTTTGCTTTTACACTGAGTTAATCACACAAAACGTAAAAGTGTGACTAAGAAGTTTTTTTTTTTTCTTTCTGAACAATTCGTTGAGCGATCTGACAAATTCTATGTTACAGAGAGAGCGCGGCGAGAGCGCCGTCCTAGTAGAAAGGACTGTTTGCGATAACGGAAACCCACCGCTTTAGTTCGGTCAGTTCTGCAACAAAGTTGCACTGTTGAGGAACGAAAACTGCCAGGGGGCATGTAAGCATCAGCCGTAAGAACGCGATTGGCTGTAGATCTTAAGTTTGACTAGCCGAGACGGAAGCTGGAAGACGTACATGAGGCGTGTGTCGTACCAGCTTCAGACTCCATTCCACTCAATTGCCCCACAGATCGCCATGAGTGGGCGGCCTTTATCACATTGCAGCCGGTCTAATCATTCCGTATTGCCCATTATGTGCACCCTTCCTAACAAGTTGACTGTCAGAGAGAAACAATGTGTCCGGTAGCGGTATATCAGAGGTCGGCTGTTGCCCACCAAACCAGGCAACTGGAGGATTGGATGAGGTCTTTCTTCTTCTTTATTCATTAAAATCAACATTACAGAGTTCATTCTTAGCAGAAGCAGCTCTGAATGCCGTTGATTTTACAATGTGAGTAAATTCTTACAACAAATAGACACAAGTACGCTTGAAATACACAGTACAAAGACAAATAAAAACACTTAGGCATCAGTCAGTGATTTGTTCGGTCAGTGATTTGTTCAGGTCGATCTATTTCCTGTAGACCTCAGGCCGAAAGAGAGACCAATGTGCGGGAACTCATTCTACGGAAGTCGTCCGGCTTGAAAAGGATTTCCTTCAGTCCTTTCACACTCGCGGGAACCGACAATTTCTGCATCTTACCAGCTAATAGGATCTAGAGTTGCATGATGCAGCGCCTGTGTTGCAACGACGGAGAGCCAGACGGGTATATTGTTACACATTACCGTCGGGTATATTGTTACACATTGCCGTCCTTGACCAAGGAGTCGTCCACATGTTTTATCCCTCTAAAAGTGTTTTAGCTTCCTCAATAGCAGAGTCGACAACAACACACCCACTGATTTCGACTGCCATATTGAAATATACCTTTGAAATGCCATTTGATTCAAAGTTAAATAGAAACTTTGTTGATCATGAATAGTGACCAAACTGGAGATCTTTCTCACACCTTTATATAATAACTACCCGCGTTGCCAACTTTGTCAAAGTTGGCAACGCGGGTAGTTCATAGAATTTGTCAGTTCTGTAACCTGAACAAGGTCGAAGATGAATCCCACTTTTTATTAGATTTTAGTTTATATAGTTCTTTTATAGTTTAGAAGTATTCTTTTTAGCTATATTATAGGAAAGTTCCCTCGCTTTGAATCTTTGTCTTGTGTTGAAAAATCCATTTTTCTTATGGGTTTTGATCAAACGACATTATACAAACACATCTCTAGCTACATATTTAACATTACATAGAAACGAGATGAAGCAAAACAAATGTATAAGACTAGTTTTAGAATCCACGTTTTAGATTAGTATTAGAAACCATGTGTACTGTATTACTACCCTTTGTATGTATATGCCCGTACTAAGACCGATAGGGCATGAATGTGCAATAAAGGCTATTACTACTTCTATATAAAGGTGTGAAAGAGCTCTTATATAAAGTTGTGACAGGCCAACTCTGTCAAAGTTGTCCGGAAATCTGGACCAGAGTCTAGACAGCCACTTTTCAAGTCTTAAGCCATCGTCTCCCGCATCAATCAGATAACGTCACCATCCATTCATCACGCTCACCACGGAGAATTTCCCGGCAGATCGGGGATTATGGCGGGCATGATTGCTGAAATAGTGCCGACCCAAGGTCCCCATGGCCCGGCCTGAACTATACACGTGTGGAGAGGAGATAAACTTACTTAGAGAGGTGTAGGTAGGGTAGTATCTCACTGAATTTGGGGCAACGGTGTGGTACTGCAGGGTTCGTTTACTGTGGCATTGTTGTGTTTTTTCGCCGTTTTCAAAAATACTTTGGATATTCCATGATGTGTAAAATTATAAGTTAGAAAAAAAGGAAAGGACACAAAACGTAAGAAAATTTTATTTGTTCCTAACCTTTAGAATTCATTAAGTAAACTTTCGAACGCCGCAATGCCGCATCGTTACCGCAAGTGCAGTGAGATACAACCTGTAAGGAGGGAAGTAGAGATCTATTAACGTGACGATATAACGTGCAAAAAAAGGAACCAACGAAGTAAACAGTTTTTATATCTCTTCCGAAGAAGATTTTCACAACAGTAACGCCATATTGATTTGATTATATGGATGACATCCTATGGGATATCCAAAACTGATGCGAGCGTGACAATAAAAAAAGTTTGCCCAAAAATGCCTTTGTTATAGAATAAAAGTGGTCAGAAAAGTTCAACATTGACATAACAAACAAACGTATGCCGAACAGTAAATGTTTCGTTTTTATCCTTTTACATCTTTCTTCTATGAGCTGACAGTGTCATTCTATGATGTTTGCAATATTTTTTTGCAAGCTGCTTTGTGCGATTTAGAATATGGCTCAAAACTTTTCCATACGTAAACGGTCAGAAATTAATGCGCATGTGGATGCAGTCCGTATAATAAAATCAACATGACCTAACACAAAAAGACAAAAGGCATATACATGTAAGCTTATGCTTGAGGGTGCTAGGGGATAGAAAGATACGTGCACAAAGGACACACGTAACATGAAACCTTTGTTTCGTGTGATAATATTATAACACGTGCAATATCGCTGTAGACGTATGACATGGTGACTGAGAAAAGTTTTATTTCTATTTCTAGCCGACACATTATCTCAGATCACGAAGACGTAAGTAAGTCCTACGGCGAGTGTCTGAGCTTCCATTCCATGCACGTTTCCCAATTTTGGAAGAAAGTTCGGCACGGAAACTATCTCTAGATAATGTGTCCTGTCATTTTATAGTCATGCTCGTAAACTACATAGTAATAACAAGTAATAAACGCTTTGAAATTCTCTCTATGCTGAGGGTTGTCAATCGTATGAACGACGGTCTAGGTTCTCGCATGACGTTCATAAACTGTAACAGATACATTTCGTTTATGACTGACCAGACCTGACATCATTCCCAAACCCATTGTGTACCCTGAAGGGGAAAATATGACCATCGATTTTCACCTTAGGGCAGATATGCACAAATCATACAGTAGAATGGACGCTTGGGGAATTTTGTATTTGTCTTTGTGGCCATTTCTGTGTCGCGATGTCATAAAACTGGCACCGTTTTCTAGGGAAGGGCCAGTAAGGTAATAACTTGCTTGTCGTTTAACTGACCAGCGCCAAACTGCCTTTCGGACAAACCCCTATCGTTGTTATACCCTAGAACGTTTCGGCGTGACAGGGCAGGATGGCATAAGTCGTTCATCCCCGAAATAAAGCGAAACACGTCAAAGATGACATCTTTGCTCTGGTTTTCAGCCCCAGAGCCTCCAAATGTCACGTATTGTCTGCTCCCGCGCCGCCGCGAATCGTTTCGTTTCTGTTGGTGTCGCGGGCCATCCCCCCTGACAGGCCGTCTGTTAATCACGGCAACTCATGGACAAGGACGGGCAGGGGTTATGTGGAAATTCGTGCACCTTAAGCGATGCAGTAGATTACGGTTGAAAGGGAATACCAGCCATGCCCTTAATTCTGCTTTCTGCTCCGTCGATGCGGCTGATCAGCGACCTAAGCCCGTAAGGCCGGAGACGTGGCACAAATAAATGGTTGGAGTGTTGATGAGTTCCCGCCGTCTCATATCTAAACAGGCCGGGGTTTTCGAGATTAAGTTTCTGTGTCTCCGAAAGAACTGCGTGTCTGTGATGGATGTGTCTATGCAGGACGGTCTGTACGCTTGCCTGCCGTGACGCAGGAGGCGGCAATTTTCCTATCTGGGGCCACAACTATCTGGAGCGTGTCACTGTGGGTAGGGAAACCGCGATATTGTTAATGAATCCATCCATCACCGAGTTGACTGCTGCTGAATAGGCTCTGTTTTGTCCTGTTTGTCGGACAAAGATTTCAATGACACACGGAATGGATCGCCCATGTATGGCGACCTGGCGAATGTGGAAAACATCGCGCAATCCTCCAAAATAACTTTAAAAATGAATACTCCAGGACAGGCTCTGTTTTCTCCGTTTTGTCTGGCAAAAAATTCAATGACACATGCATTGCCCATGTATAGCGACCTGGCGAATGTGGAAAACTGGCGAATGCGCAATCCTCCGAAATAACTTACATGAAATGAATACTATTTCCCTCAGCTAAAGCCTTATGGATCTAAATTTAGATGGATGAAATCATTGTAAGAGTCCAGCAACTTTATGCATGGTATTATTAAAAGGCGTAGTAATAGAATGCACGGCAGTGGACACCTGAGAGCCGAGAAATCTCGGTTGTGTATACTAGAGACTATTAGTACTCTGACTGTGTATACGGAAGTCACTATACACCAACGATCTTATTCTGTAGCCTCATGATCTTCCTCTCTTGCATTATCCTCGCATTTATTAACATTGTCTTTTTGTAAATTGTCTGAGTGCCTTGTACATTTATGCTGTTTTTACTCGAATCTCAATAGCTTAGTTATTTTAGTCGCTATAAATACTAAATTATGTATGCGGAGATATGCTTGTAGCTTGACTCCTGTAAGTAATCGCAATTCAGCTCACCAGCTGCAACGTTTTTACAAAATAAAACCATTCCTTCAAATCCCGGCATGACACATGCGGAATGAAAGCTAAACAGGTCAGCCGGAAAACATGTTATATAGATTTGGCCGTCCGTTGAGCTTCATGCTATAGTCTGAATGTGAGCCATGGAGATGGTTAATGGTCTTTTCATTAACCGAGGTGTCTCACTTGAATAAGAGAAATGGGGATCCTTTTCTAGTTAAGACAAGGAGTCTCGCATCAGGAAGCCTCCGTCTATTCAAAGAGTTTCCGAATGATTAGTATTAATGATTATCCCATGTTGCGACCTGCTTACCTAATCAAGATGCCATCAAGTAAAATACATGCATCATTTATATCTATGTTGCGACCTGTTTGACTTACTTGACCTGCTTACGCAATTAAAATACAATCAAGTCAACGCAGCATTGACAAGTATGAATTTGGATGTAATCCAACGTTTAACGTGCACTCGTACCTTTGAAATTGAGCATTCCAAAATCCCTTAGTCTGCTCATGCGACAAATAATAATTTCGACATTTTTGTGCTAACAGATTCCAACATACCAGTGTCGCATTGTTTATTAGAATATTCTACTCCATTTTTTCATTGATACACTTTGTAGCAGATTGCAATTTACCTAGCGAATCGATAATTCATCTTAACATAGCATTACTATCTACTTGCCTTCTCATGCAGTTCGTAGGCGTTGTGAACAGGGAATTGCAGAAGAGCGAAGAGTATCACGTCTCTACCACTGGGACTGCGCTAAATTGTGTTTATCTTCCTGCTTAAGATTGATGTGTTTTTCAGCTTCTACAAATCAACATTTCATGATCAAGAGCAAGTATTGTTCCAGTGATATGGTGACATATAAATCGTTTGATGAATGGGGTACCCGCAGAACGGCGGAGCTTTTAAGCTAACATCTCGTAGGTATGAGAGATGTGCGTTGTTGACTCGGGAAGCCCTAGGATATACTTAACATTCTTCTCCGGCACTCAGTA
This sequence comes from Branchiostoma floridae, assembly GCF_000003815.2. Lineage (NCBI taxonomy): Eukaryota > Metazoa > Chordata > Leptocardii > Amphioxiformes > Branchiostomatidae > Branchiostoma > Branchiostoma floridae. The sequence continues at coordinate 24,573,355 of NC_049983.1, forward strand.
GAACCTGTCAGAAAAGGGTTGATATTATTGCATCCACCTGACCTGGAGAATGTTTACTTCCTTCTCAACTGGTTCTGAACAAGATAAATATACATCTCTGCTGTAATGAAATATCCAATTTAGGACGGCCAGCATAAAAACAGTGGCCTGCATCGTGACTGCAATCGCCCGTGACATCAATTGCGCACGACCAGAGTAGTTTTACCTAAACTCCTGGAGAACTCATTGGGCCCAGCAACGCAATATTCTCCAGCTAATCTGCCGGGGGATTTGGATGATTGATGCGGTAACGCTACACAAAAGGCGGTTCACGTGTCGGGCAGCCATAACGAGTATGCAATTTGCTTCTTGCATTAGCTGATAAACTCTTTTACGTTATTTCATTTCAAGGCAATGCGTTAGAAAAAAGAAGGACTGCATGGTTGGTCATCTTTTTATATCTTATTGTACGTGTTTATTCGTATTAGATTGTGATGAATTACATAACTATGATATGGAAATATCATATTGTGCTATTAGGTTGTCATGTGAGACCATGTTGAACAATAAGAAGAAAAAACATGTTTTCAGGTTGTATTCGGTGATGCCACGATCGACCTCTATTCACCATTCCTGTGGATCTTAAATTTATCACTTAATTAAGTCGGGACAGAGAGAGACAGTTGAACCGCCCGGTCGAATAGTCTGGATTGAACAACCACATCCAGTATGAATATTAATGATCTTGTCTTATTTAGAACAATCTTTCCCTTTGGACAATACTCTATGTTTGGCTGACAGCAGGTTAGTGGCAACGCCAACATAAGTGGATATCAGTGGAGAGCAGATAAACAGTGTCCAACTGAGCTGAGTTCTTGGACACGTGTCCAGATCGTTGCAGGGGCTTTGCTAATAGTCATGATCAATGCATTTTTATGGAGTTCCTTAAACATTATTGAACCATTCATTTACAAGCAAGGAAAAAGCTACACATCAAATTGGATTTGGGATTATGAAGCTTTTTAGCCTAAAGCTAAGGGCACAACCCGTCGCACGTGTTATTTCCGTGTTTTTTTTTCAGAGGCCACGTCCGTCACCATTTTCTGAAGACGTGGTGAATGATTGGCAAGAGAAAGGAGTTTTTATTGGTTTGTTTGTTTATTTTCAAACGCCTGGGTGGCCTATTCAGTTTCTGGTTAACTTGTTTTCAATAGGGCCCAGTTTCACAAATACATTAAGTTTCACATATTCATACAAGGAGATAAAAACAAATTACAGAGAAAATAAGTAGACCTACACATCGCAACATATAAGTACAACTGAAACATAAAAGACAGATAAATCAAAATCATTTGCACGTCTTAGCGCACGTCACTCGCACGGCTGCGCAAGGTGTTTACAAGTATGTGGTCCGCAATCCACGCCTGGCCGTGAGCCGGTTGCGTGCATCGCTCGTTGGGCAAGTGGAAAATGAGTTGAACGTGCGATCTCTGTGCGATTGCCACGTTACCATATGCAGGCCCTACTTACACGTGTTGCGTACGCACGGTATCCTTACTCGCTGTAAGGGGCACACGCGTCGCCCGTACTGGCTCGTGCCCGGGGTAGCTCCGAATGCGCGCAGTCCGATGGCAAATAAAGTTCGACATGCACGTAGATAGAGTTCTACGGCGTGTCTGCGTGCCCCCCAAATCCGTTGGGCTCCGCACTATTTTGTGCTGAGGCTGTACTTACCACTAACGGATCCCAAAAGACTGCCTACGTTTTGGCACGTAGACACCACGTAGTTGCACGTACGGCGAGTTGTGCCCCTAGCTTAATACCTAGCAGATTCTTGACTCTGTGTTGTACCAGGCACATGTTGATTCCAGCAACGGCTTATCGACATAGGCGCACTTTCAAAACACCCTGGAATAGCTTACTGGCCTTATGGATTGCAAATTGGGGTCGAAAATAGAAAAGTGAAAGATCCCGCTCGCCTATAAACCACAATCAGGTCTGATCGGATCTGCGGTGCGTGAGAAGCCTGCACTATCAATAGCCGAATGTATAATGGGGCCTGCGCTACGGACGTCAGCTGACGTAACCGCACACGTCAATATACCCACATCCAGAATATTACCAGTCCTCGCCAGGCTGTTCAGTGCTCTTAACCTCCTCCCCGAGAGCAAGTCTCCAAGACTTCTGATAAAACATCTACGCCACTGCGAGACTACAGAGTTTACAAAAGAGTTGTACTTACAACTTTCCAACTCAAGTGTGCAGTTCTGCTCATCGAGAGGGTACTTTCGGAGGTCCATGGGGCAGGCCGCCTTTGCTGTTACCCTGAAATTGGATTGAGAAGGAGTCAAGGAAATTCTTTGATGTTTTGACCTGCTCCGACATTACTCTGCAGAATTATGCGGTCTGCACGGGCGAGGTCAGGAGTGGTGGAGAGGTGGACTCTCACCCTATCTTAGCCAGATGATTATTGACCCAGCCGGAGACACTAACACGCAGAATGCGTAATACAGAGTTGGATTCCACTTAGCCAGGGGTATGCTCAAAATTGCTTTCAAGTGGTTGATCAATAACAATCGAGAACTTCGTCCCTCTTCTAATTCGGTGCAGATATGGTTTACATAATTGTTGTTTTTTCCCTTAGATTTAGCTTTACCCTTGTGCTTCAATGTTGCTATTATGGTAAATGAAATGAAAGCTCGTATCTGTACGGATACAGCAGGTCAAATGAATGTAATAGGATCCGGCCAGTAATCGGTAAATTCTCCACTTAATTTAGTTTGCTACACATATATACAGATTCAGTTCATTTCTAAAACTTAAGACAATGAGCGCCACTGGCACAGACTTAAGTGTTATGGCGAATGATTCACGGCATCTATCAGATGCAGTATATGTCATTGAGCGCTGATCTCAGTTGCTGGGAGTCAAACATAATGACAATCAAATCACATCATATCAATACACATGTGGGTGTCCGCTCTGGAGCCATCCTATAAGGGGTCATTTATCTATATGTCTTCTATTTCATCAAAGTCAATGTTGTTTTGAAAAGGATTACAATGATGGGCTAGGGTAGTCTGATTTTTTTTTGCACTGCTGAGAGTAAGTATGATCGGGACGAACCTTTGAAATTACCAGAGAAGGCAACATGAAATGCCATACTGACCCTAAAGGTGATTAATGTATGGATGGATGGAATGAAAGATGGATGAGATGAATGAATGGGATGTATAGATGGATGAATGATGGACAAATGGATGGATGGATGGATGGATACATGGATGGATGGATAGATGGATGGATGGTTGGATGGATGGATGGATGGATGGATGGATGGATGGATGGATGGATGGATGGATGGATGGATGGATGGATGGATGGATGGGTGGATGGACAGATGGATGTATGTATGGATGGATGAATGGAAGATTGGGTGGATGGATGGATGGATGGATGGATGGATGGATGGATGGATGGATGGATGGATGGATGGATGGATGGATGGATGGATGGATGGATGGATTGAAGGATGGATGAATAGATGGGTGGATGAATGGATGTGTGGATGGATGGATGAAAGATTGGGTGGATGGATGGTGGATGGATGCATAAATGAATAGATAAATTGACGGATGGATGGATGGATGGATGGATGGGTGTATGTATGAATGCATGGATGGATGGACGAAATGAATAAATGGAATGACATAGGAATAAAGAAAGTTTTGCAGCTGTGTACCTCAAACCGTAGAGCACGTCTCCGTTGGGAAAGATGCGGATGAGCCTGTTGTCCACGGTGACGGTGTGAAGGAAAGATTGCTTGGCGTTCACAAGGAAGATATCCGGCACCCACAGCTTCTCCACGAGCCGGCCGTCCAGACTCAGGGTCCGGTTCACTCCGCGGAATATCAGCCGGTCGTCGTTCCAGTACTGGCGCAGAAACAGGGTGATGGTGTAGTCCTTTGGGAGAAGACAGAATAGTGCTTCATCAGTACCTAAATAAAGTCGGTGTTGAATATTTGCAACCCATGATTATAACACGTCATAAAACATTTCAGAATTGATGTTTGTTTATTTTATTTATTTATTTATTATATTTCAGCCATACATAGTATGGTGAAATATATTGTATTCGTAATGTTTCTTTCTTTCTTTCTTTCTCCTGTCAAATTTTCAAAGTGAATCATCTCCGTCGTTCGTAAACCGAATGACCTAAAATTTGGCACAATGGTAGAGTGGGCTAATACCCTCGGGTGTTTTTTCCAATTTTTTCATATCTGTCTCTTAAGAGGTTTTATTAAGGTTTTTTGGTCAATTTTAGACCAAAACTGTAAATTTTGGCCCCTGTACCCTGGTATTACAACCAAATGAGCTGAAATTTGACACAGATGTGCCTTGATAATGCCCCCATATAAATTCAATAATACTTTTGGTGTACAGTACAACAAAATGCTTATTTTTGCGTTTTTTTGGCCAATTTTTGACCAAAAAAGGACATTTTTGGCTCCTGTACCTTGGTATTACAACCGAATGAGCTGAAATTTGACACAGATGTGCCTTGATAATCCCCCCATATAAGTTCAATAACACTTTTGGTGTACATTGCAACAAAATGCTTATTTTTCGCGATTTTTTTAAAATCATTTTTTGACCAAAGAAGGACACTTTTGACTCCTGTACCTTGGTATTACAACCGAATGAGCTGAAATTTGACACAGATGTGCCTTGATAATGCCCCCATATAAATTCAATAACACTTTTGGTGTACAGTACAACAAAATGCTTATTTTTGCGATTTTTTCCCCAATTTTTGACCAAAAAAGGACACTTTTGGCTCCTGTACCTTGGTATTACAACCGAATGAGCTGAAATTTGACACAAATGTGCCTTGATAATCCCTCCATATAAATTCAGATTGCTGTAGAGTCCAACAAAATGCTTATTTTTGCGATTTTTTGGCCATTTCTTTTCCAAAAAAGGACACTTTTGGCTCCTGTACCCTGCAGCTGGTTTTAAAACCAAATGTTCTGAAATTTAGTATAGGAGTGCCATACACATATGCGCACATGGATTCATCAACACTTTAAGCATACAGTACAACAAAATACTTAATTTTGCGATTATTTGGCCATTTTATGACCAAAAACGTACACCTTTGGCCCCTGTACCCTGGTTTTAAAACCAAATGACCTAAATTTGGGTAAAAGGGTGCACTAGATACTTATTCAAATGACACATATATAATTTTTGGCATAAACATCTTCAAAATGATATATTTGGGGATTTTTTGTCATTCTCCAATTTACGGGACTTGTTTTGGAAATTCTTGGCGTTCAGTGCGTTCCATATATGGCAAACAAAGCAATAACTCCCGCCCTGGGCGACAGGTGGCAGCTGTCGGTCTGCTAATTAATTGAATTGCGCCGCCAGCCAATCAGCGAAGAGGAAGGAACACTTCGTCGCCAATTGGTATTAAAACAACTAGTGACACAACACTTGCCAAACAAAGCGCGATTTTCCAAAACTGAAGCTGATTGGCTAACATTGTCACGTGTGTATGTAGACGCAACCATGCATATTTGGGAGGATTTTGAAATTTATGTTACTCAATAAAAGGTACTGCAAAGAATATAGGAAGACAATATGTGCATTATTTATATGTTGGCAATACGTAGCATGATGAAATATATTGTGTTCGTAATGTATCTTCTTTCTCCTGTCAAATTTTCAAAGTGATGTGTCACCCTGTGCCCGGTTTAAAATTGTAGTTTGCGAGGATTTGGAGTTCAGACAGGGTCATTTGAGCGGTAGCGGACGGTACGCGTGCATTGAACGTTAGAATACAAGTCTTTGTCATTGAATTTACCAACACTCCGCATGGCAATTGAATATGAATCATTTTCGGCAGATTTTACTTTGGTAGGGTTAGTTGAGACAATCGAGAAAATGATATTTGGCGGAAAACGCGAGGAAATTGGCCAGTTTGCGTTTAGTTTTGATACGTAAGTTTGACAGTGGCGAGAATAACTTCATGTTAAAATGTTCAATTTTTGCGCAGGGGTGACTTGGAACAGTCCAATGTTGCGTGGAAATGGGTATGGCTGAAATATGCTGTATTTGCACCCAAGCAAATGTCGGCCTTTCTAGTTCATTTAATGTCTGATTTATTTCAAGTATAGATATAATTTCTGATGTATTTAAAGTCAATTGCAGTTCCGTGCTCTTCTTGCTTTGTCAAGCATTTCTTAAAAGTAAAGCTTAGCTTCAGTTATTTAATTTGCTTATCTCGATTTACATAAGTATATCTAAGTATCTTACGGAAACACCGTGCACTTGATCACAAATGCTTGCTACCCAGCTGTGATTATACACTTTTTCAAACAGCATTGTGTGTCTGTGATGCATCTTCCATAAGATAAGGTAAAATAAGGTGCTTAAGTCTGCTAGTAAGTAAGACAACGTACTATAGGGAAATATAACCGCCAATTTCGTTTAAGATTCAACGACATGTTTCTAATAATCATTAAGATACCTTCAAAATTAACGGAGATTCATGAATAGGGAACTGCCGGTAGAACGTTTGAAAAAGAAATTAAGAGAAGATTCACTGTATACATCAACATTTATGTTTAACTGGAATGCACGGCGGCAATCTAAGTCTTCATAATGTATTCGTTACACGATGCGCTTCTGTTTTTCCAAGCGTTCCCATGTAGATTAATAAAGGGTTAATGCCCCGCCCCGAGGTGTATATGGTGAGATAATCCCTG
>NC_049983.1:24580206-24611480 GCF_000003815.2 Branchiostoma floridae
CAGCATCAACATGTGGCTTATTTGCAATACAAACTACATGTATTAAGTGGAGTCCTGGTACCCCCCATGCAGAGCCTTTTCACTTGGGCACGACAAAGTACGTATATATGAAGTGATTTAGGAAGGTACCGGCTTAATCACGTTAGAAAGCCATAATGAAAATGTGTAAAATCAGCATAATTCCTTTTCAAGTATCCCTATATTCCCCATGTGGAGCCTTAATTAACATAACCAATCAATCATAATATTTTTGACAGTTATGCATGGTTTACACACAAACAACAGTACAAAAAAAAATCATGACTGTCCCCTGTATAATGGTGCGGTCCAAAAAGTGGTCGGTTATTAGAATAACCGACCACTTTTGAGGTTACTGCCTGATAACCGATGGGAAATGGGGGCCTCTGATTGGCCAACTCCATCTGGCTATATGATAATATTCAATACATCCCCACCATGCTTCGTACATGAAAACAGTGCGCCGCTTTACCGGATGTTATTCCTCATGCAGAATACGGAACACTCTAATTCCCTACATGATGCATATGGTAGACCCCGACCTTCCGTGTATGGCAAGTGACTTTGAGGAAAAGACACCGATTTATTAATAACATTATGCAGAGTTTCATCCGCCCAATGGAAAATTGAATACCCATACAGAATGACTGTATCCCAAAGGTCATGCGGAGACGACTACTTCAAATAAGAGCCTGTCCCGAATCGATCTGCTGAGCAACAGTTGGTGCGTACTTTGGCTCATGGATTATCTAGTCTTGACAAAGCGGCAGAATATATTACCGGGAGCTTATCTTCCAATCAAGGCGATGCTATGCGATACATGGCTTTCTTCCAAACCTGCCGTTTCCATTGTTTCCTAGACATAAGAATTGCATTTTAATGGTCCTCATAACACTAGCAAATTAAATCACGAACGTCCTGTCTATCACATCGGGAGAATGTGAATCAGCTGATAAAGGCACCGTTGCCATTCCCATTGTTTCGTAGATAACAGAATTTGCATTTTAATGGTCCCCATGACACTAGCAAATTAAATCACAAAAGCCTTGTCTATATTTCATTGGGAAGAAAACAATGTGAATCAACAGAATAAGGTACCGTTGTTTCTAATCATTTTTTATAACATTTTTATAATCATATGTGTTACCGAACATTACTTTTCATATAGTCTACAAAGACACAAGTGGTATGCTTCATCTTTGACAATCTTATTCTTCCTTTAAAGATAGAAATATAAATTGCATTACTGCTGAATATTCCCGGGAAGATAATTTGATAAGCGGGTCGGATGACAACCGTGCACTCAGATAGCACGCCTGCATCGCGGCTGATTAGATCTGTACGTGCTTTTAGCCACGATACTATTGATTCCGTCATATGACATTGCCCTTGTACTATCGCTGATTCGTGACTAGACACGGAATACATACAAAAAGAGTGGAAAGGCCGAATTTCAAGACAATACAGAAAAAAACGTAAAGGTAGTATCTCACTGCACTCGGGGCACCGGTGAGGCACTGCGGGGTTCGAAAGATACTCAAAGAATTTCAGAGATAAAGAACGAATTTTCTCAAGTTTTGTCTTCTAAGTCATCCTTTTACATATTACGCAATATCTTAATTATAATCGGAGAAAATAACACAACAGTGCCGTAGTGAACGGAGTACTTTCATAAAATGAAACTATTATCAAAGAGTCTAAACTGACATGTAGTGATCAAAGTGATGTCATTGCTCTTGATCATCTGGTAATATCCCCATCCAAACAAATGAAATGTTCAATAGGGACATTAAGTATGGCAATACGTCTATCCTCAAAGTTCCTATTCATGTCCATGCAACAAGTAGAAGACTTCTGAAAACAATGATGTTTTGTTGGAAATATATAAACTCGTGCACGTCTTGCAAACGCAACGGATTGAAATGTTTATTTTACATACGGGAAACCTATACGTATGATACTATATATCAAATGTAATTTTTCTGCTTAACATTAACAAATTGGAACAGGTATTGTGTATGTCAACGTGTACGTGCATGGCGGTTAAAATTATTTCTGGTATCTAAATATCCTAAAAGAACCGAATTTATGTATGCACAAGACTTAAGATAACCTTACTATGCATAATATACTATACAATTTTATTTTGAAGCCAGTACATATTAGATGTTGGCATCATAATAGTACCAAATGTATCCATAGTAGACTTGTAAACCGTCCACAATTCGAAAGACTTTCTGAATGAGTAAATGCAGGATTTCGCTGTGTCCATGCTGGGGAATGGAGACTTATGTTGTCCAATTTCCCTCGGCCCGGATTTCCGGACTACTTATCCTACAAACCGATTGAGTTACATCTTCCAACCACAGAGGGGAATCCAAGCCCTAACGTACGTAATGTAGATAGATACAGCAGGAATAGGGGAGTTGATTACAAATGTGCTCCATACAGACTGGGAGAAGCCATGTTATCCCTCCGTATCAACTTCCATTTCCAGGGATTTCCAGCAATCTGACCGGAGGTTGGGAGAGACGTCTGTTCATTTTGAAACTCATGCTGCAGAGGAACAATAAGCGTTTGACTACCGCGATGGGATCAACGGAGGTCAGGAATTGGAATTGTTTGCTCAACTTTGTTGCTCATAAAAATACTACAATTAATAGAAAATATCTATTTTAGTAGAGTTTTCAAAGGTTTGGAGAATGTAGAATGTTAGCTATAGGAAGATACATGTATCAAAGCTTGCAATACCAAATTGTGTCTCCCATAAGATGTCTTGGCTATTGTTGTAGGTCCTCAAATTGCAATACAAGAAATCAACAGGATGAACAACCGGTTATTGGTGCGACATTACTTTAACACAACTACCCGCCCAAGTGCTCTTCTGTTAGCTGTTTTATATTTTCTCATATAATCCCAAAAACAGACTTATCGTGGCAAGGTCTTGTAGCCATTTTTTTTTAAAATTTATTCTCCTGTCGATTCGAAAGATGAGCAGGCAGACAGGCATTTACCTGTTTGCCTGACCTGGACGTGACTTTTTATGGTAAAGGAGGGGTGTGCAATTCCTTCTCCACCCTCTCGTCTACTGGAGCACTTAGTCTCACAGGGACAGAACTGGTCTGAGCAATAACTCCCACCCACGAAGTGTAGATTATGTTGACCCTATTTACACGTGCATCTTCAAGAGTCTACAAAACAATTGAAGTTAGATAACACGTTCTATGGTGGCACGTATGAATAAATACATGAATGAAGACCTTTATTGTACATACATACCCACTGGGCTAAGTACAGGTCGCAACAAAATAATAGTTGACAGTTATATCAAATATATACGTTATATACAAGTTTTATTGACACGACAAAAAGTACAGTCACTTTTGTATGGGCAGCTATCAATTACAACCAAAAAAGAAGAGAGAAAGAATACCGACTATACAATTCTACTAATCAAACAGAATAGAATAATAATATTCTACTAATTAAACAACATAGGATAATGAGGAAAAACCTCTATACAATCAGGTGGGGCTAAACGCGTCACTATCTTTTCTAATCACACTGCAATCGTTTATGTATTTACTAATTTTAGCATTATGAGGACTGTCGCATCTAAAGATGTAGTCAAATCTTCTACGTTATATAATGTTAATCAACATCACAATCATATTCTACTAAGTGAATTAGACTTCCTTTCTCCTCTCTTTTTGTACTACTGAAAATGTAGGAACAGATATGTTGTACAAATCCATTAGGAATATGAATTTGTCTCTGTTACTTATGTGTATGAAATACGTTAACTATCTGTCTATAATGTTCAGCTCCTGTTTTCTTGACTGTGTAGTTTACACTCTGTTCACCTTATATTCCTCTTAGATTACAATATCGACCTTTTCGTTGTTTCAGAAGATTGCTATTATTTCTTCCTGTTTCAAATGTAATTTGTGGCAGCTGATTCGTAGCTCTGGCAGCTGATTCGTACTTGTGTTAAAGCTACTGCCGCATGCGCCACGCTATGGCTTTTACGACAGGTGAGCCCGACTGCCTCACGAGAAGAAACATTGTCGATGACCAGCTCTGTCATAGCCGAATGCCGTGCGGCGCATGCGACTTCGTTTTGGTGATGGTGCTCCATTTTTCGACAGTTACGAATACCACCCAACACACCGTTGGCCCTTTCAACCTTGGACGTCTGATCAAAACAAATCAAAGCCTGGGAATGACTACTGGGACCACAATACGTCTGTTTTTTGTGACATCTGACATTGGGCGGCATGGATGTTCATGTCACCCAAGGGCACTGGCTGTACTGTTGATAGAGCAGACAGGAGCTTGCAAAAACGAAGTCAACATTCCCGATGATGGGCGAGCCACACACAGCAGACAGTAATACATTCTGATGTTAGAAGCTACCATCATTTTCGGTGAGGATTAGGGTGGGACGGCAGAGGCATTACGTGCTGTATGTGTCTAGCATATTTCATTTGATTTGAATTGGCCTTCTGGCAGGCCCTGATGGTTATTTTGACAGGGAAGGGCGTTGTATGCACAAAGTCAATATATCTGAATCCTACCCGAGGCGAGGCTGCGGGCATGACAAATAGCGAAGCGGGGTGGAAAATACACCGCCTACAAATATGTGACGGGAATAGAAGAAGGCACTTTGTCGGAGCTGAATATTCTGTGGTCAAGGTGAATAACCTGTAGGCAGCTGGCTCACTGTCTGTCAACTAAAAACCGATTCATATGATGGTTGGCTTGATGGACAAAGATTTTCGGGTACATCCATGTGTTGTTTTGTTATATCATACTTACGGGTCGATTACACGAACTGTATACACATATTTCTAACATGTATATATATATATATATATATAGAGAGAGAGAGAGAGAGAGAGAAAGAGAGAGAGACAGAGAGAGAAGAGAGAGATAGAGAGAGAGAGAGAGATAGAGGTGGAGAGAGAGTGGGGGAGAGAGGGTGAGAGAGGGGGGCAGTAAGTACATGCCTTGTCACAAATATGGGTAGTCATACAAAACAGATGGTGCCACCACGCCTTACTCTTTGCACTTAGCGGAAAACAAAAGTAGAGGAAAATGAGGCCAATTGTCTCGTTTGTTGTATGTTCTCCCGACTAGCTAATTTAAGAAAAACATGTTCTCTGATTGATTGAAGTGATGAAAGTTCCCTGACCATCAATTATCTAAATGGATTTTCTTACCCTGGGCTATCAAGAAAGAAGGCTGTTTATTGAGCGACCTACATTCCTAGCTAAAATTGCAGGTGGACTGATTAACGGGATTTTTTTATTTATTTGAACTTCACCATATTGTGTTTACAAAATGGTAGGGAGGCAAAAACAGGTAAAACCTTTACTAGTTGCCTCCCGTGCAACTAAATTATACAATAATAGAAAAATAATCATAATGATAACAAATAATAACAATTGTACAATCAAATAATAATGATTTTGTCAACGACAATAAAAGCAAATATACAATAATAACAAATGTAAAGAAATAAATCATAGAAATAATGGTAAGATGAAATATGAAATATCTAGAAAGGTGTACAACTGGGACACTGACAGTGGGTGACCCAAGTACATACGTCGTTGGAGTTAAATCTGTCGTTGGTAAGAGAGAGATAGTGGACTAGGATTGCTTTCTTAAAGGTATTAATTGTAACATCTGGGGAAAGTTTTAGAGTTCTAATGTTGAGGGGTAAAGCGTTCCAGATGTGAACGTTCTTGGAAGAAATAGTTTTTAAACGTAGTGGTGAGACATTTTTGGGGCTGGAGCTTGGCTTGTGAGTTGGATCTTAGGGATGTGAGTGGAAAACTTATATATTGATGAATGTCAATACCGTATTGTCCCAAGAAACATTTAAATAGGAAGGATAAGTCTAATAATTCTCTGCGGTAAGATAGAGGTAAGAGTTGGCAGTAGATCAATCTATCCCTGTAATCAGTTGTATGGTTGTTGAGAATGTATTTTGTAGCACGTCTTTGGACTTTTTCAAGGGAAGTAATTAAGTTATGAGTGTGGGGGGACCAGATCAACGAGCAATATTCGAGTTTGGGCCTAACTAGTGTAATATATAGGATTTTCTTAACATTTGCAGGGGCATGGTAACCAACAGATCTCTTAATAAAGCCGAGGGTCGAGTTGGCACTAGCTGTGATGTTTTTTATATGACTCTTAAAAGATAGGCAGTTGGACATAGTTACACCTAGGTCATTAAATTCCGTAACTGATGAGAGCACTTGTCCCTCAATTTCGTAGTCATAGAGCACTGGTGTTTTAGACCTACAGATAGTGAGCACGTTACATTTAGAGGTATTAAATTTCATCATCCATGTGACACTCCATTCGACCATGTTGTCAATATCATGCTGAAGGGAAATACAATCAGCTGGTGATGAAATTTGCTTGTAACATTTTGAGTCATCAGCATAAAGGGCCATGGGACATTCTATAGTAGAGGGCAGGTCATTAATATAAAGTAAAAAAAGTAGAGGTCCCAAAATGGAACCTTGTGGGACTCCGGATATTACAGGAAGCCAGTCTGAAGAAACTCCTTCAATGACTACTCGTTGTCTTCTATTAGACAGATAATCAGAGAACCAATTTAGGAGATTCGAGTGGAATCCAAATGTCTTAAGTTTGTGTACAAGAAGGTGATGTGGAATGCTGTCAAAAGCTTTGGAAAAGTCGAGGTAAATTATATCTATCTGGCCACTGTGATCCAAAGTTGTCCCGACGGTTTGAAAGGTTTCCAATAGTTGGGTAGTAGTAGATTTTCCTTTAATAAAGCCATGTTGTAGTGGGTGAATTTGGTCTTGAAGGTGAGGGAAAATACGGTTAAAAATGCAACGTTCCATAACCTTGCTTACTACACTGAGTAAGGAAATGGGTCGATAGTTTTCAACAGAGTCTTTACTGCCTTTCTTAAAGACGGGACAGACGTTGGCTTCTTTCCATTTAGCTGGAACTATGCCCGATTGAATACTTTTGTTGAAGATAGCAGTAAGTTGAGGAGCTAATACGTGTGCACCCTCGCGTAGGATCACTGGGGATATAGAGTCAGGGCCAATAGCTTTTGTACAATCTAAGGTAAGCAAGACATCTAGAACTTCCTTGATTGTAAAGTCAATGTTGCCGAGGAAGGGATGTCTCCAAGCACTGATCTCAGGGAGAGGCTGATTTACTACAGGGGTAGTAAAAACAGAGAAGAAGAACTTGTTAAACAGATTTGCTTTATCAGTAGGTGTCGTTCCTTGATAATGTTTGTATTTCAGAATTTGTGGCAAGCAATGTGATTTTGTTTTATTTTTAAAGAAAGTCCAAAATTTCTTAGGATTATTATTGACCAAGGATCCCAAGTTCTCAAGAAACAGTTTGTACTTGTAATGAATAAGTTTTTGTAGACCATTTCTAAGTTTCCGGAACTTATGCCAGTGGGCTGGGCGATTAGTTTTCTTTGCCCTTCGCCATGCAGTCAACTTCTTATTTCTAAGATGGTAGACATCACCATCACACCATGGCATGGAATAAGAATTTTTTATTTTAGCTTTTGGTACATGGTTTTCAACCAAGCCACACAAACATTGTAACCACGTATCCCAACAGTCATCAATGCTATCAGATTCTACAAAGCCTTGAGAACCGAGAGTGTCTCTGAGACTTTGTCGTAGGTTATCAAAGTTGCATTTTTTATACTGGTAGACATGTCTTTTCATGTTTGATTGACGGAATACCGTACGAAAATTCAGGTCAAACTGTAGAATAGTGTGATCAGTAGGAAAATCAGATGATACTTTTTCAACTTTGGAACATTTTTCAGGAACGTTAGATTAAGGAAACTCAAGCTAAAAGTATCTCGAAAAGTTCATCAGGCAACGCCCAATGGTTAACTACGTCGCCACGCTATTAAACTAAAGCGATGAGTGTCAGATTTCTGGAAGGTGTAATCCTTCATCACAACTTAATCTAGTCTCTACCAGACTCCCGCCTGGCCGAATAGTGAAGGGGAAATCCGACCAAGTTAGGAATAAAAGTCTAGCGGGAGTTAATTTGCCTAAAGTGCTGAAAACGGGACTGCTGAAAACCCGCAGTAACTTATTTGTCCCTATTTGGCCACATTATTATCTTTTTTTTTCTATCCAGCTGACACGTCTGCCTGGAGACTGAACTTAGTCGACCTTTCCAATCAAACGGTTTAAACCCGAACTAGCAGTAATTGACCAATCCATGCTTTTAACGATGGGAGCCAAGACCGATCACACGGAGCAGTCACAAGTCTGTGATTCTAACAACGTTTCCAGCCAGCACTATCTGGTTAACGGTAACCTGGCTATTTAAGTACTACCTGATGGGCATTTAACGTATTATACGCTACCCTGAAATGCTACTTTGGTATTGGAGATGACTCAGCTGTCTTTATATGCTGCCCATTTCAACCCCCGTTGCTGATTCATAATTGTTGATTCGTGCATTGTCTGTGAGATGAGTTTGCTTGAAATTCTTGGTACGGTTAAGTATGGACGTGCTCTAATCTGAGAAAAAAGCTCAGTTGATCACCCAGGTCTAACCGCACCAGACCACCATACAGTGTGATGCGTAAAATTGCCGACTGAGTTCCTTTTCATTGTTAGGGAGGTCGACACCCAAATTTTATCACATTTTTAGAGGCAATATTTTTTTTATTTTTACACCTGCATGACATTTTGTATAGATTTCCTTGCAGTACAAAATTTCATCCCTCTACGATATCAGGAAGGTAAAAAATTTGGTCCTCAAACATGCTTCCTAGTGCATTTTAGCCCCAGAAATTATTTTCTTTTAGTCGTAGAAAAATGAATGAATGAATGAATAAAAGTGCGATTTGCACCATTTGATAAGGCTTTGGACGAATCACCATAATCAATAAAGAAATCGTCAATATTAGAATTATTTATGTAAATTTTATGCAAATTAGGTTCCTAGATTATATAGTTAATGAAATAACATATGTAAGTCATGTTATTAAGGTGACTAAGGCTTTCGGTGCTCTTGGAAATTTATGAATCATATATAACTACCGCATACAATCAATTTTCTTTTTCGAAATTCTGAAGCTTCTGTGAAACCCCTTAAGTCCAGTATATGCAGTTAAATGCTTATTTGTATTATGGCGCTGCCTCCCCCCCCCCTTCTTGCTTTACATGGAGCACTTAAGATATGAGAATATTTTCTGTTGTGAACATACTACAAAGACAAAACTTCATACCATAACAAAAAAGAACAAGTTGCATAAGCTGTCAACTCCATTTATTCCTCGCGAGATACCCAGACAGTACGTCTGAAGCACTGCGGTGCTTTTTGCCTGTCAAGCTAAAGTAACAAACGCAGCTAGGATCAGTGAAGAACAGCGAAACACGTCCATGTTCACGATCTGATTTGGCAGAAGAAAGGCTATGGGTGATTGATTGTTTTTCTAACCAGCACGAGAGACATATACAGACACTAGAAAAGACAAATTCAAGCATAATTGTCGTTTATAGTCAATTTGCAATCTAGACAGACTTTCGTGAAAATATTTGCACAAAAATTCAGGCATATTTGTGAATGCGTTTTGCCTCAAAATGATGCTTCGACAGTCAGGAGGACAGACTGCCTACACTGATGTAAACGGCTGATAGTTGTCGAAATGGCTGTAGCAGAGAACAATACGTTTGTCTGCGGATGAAAATTATGTTCCACAGACTGCTGGCTGTTGCGACAAGCAGATAGCTATGGTGAGCGTTGTTGTGTGAAAAGAAATATGACAAGAACAATTCATGAACCTGAAACTCCACATAAGCTCATTGAACGATATGTCCGGTATATCAAAGGTATTGCCAGAAGCAACGAAGATCACGTGTTGCACGATGTAAATGAGGAACTATCTGATACAAGTCACACTGGCCAACGTTTGTTGCCTGCATAAACAGCTGTACAATTTCTACAAGCTGAAATATATCGTGAATAAACTCTGCCCGTTGAGCCACTTACACCTCCATTTCTACTGATCCCACCCCGCATCCCGGCATCGCGAGATCCATTGTTCTTCCAGGAGAGAAAAAGACAGTGGTAATTTCCGCAGAGTTATCTCTATTATTTGCCGGTTGAGCGCCGGAGTTGTATGGTAAGACGGAACGCTGGCAGGAAAAGATTGCAGACTGCGGTTATTCTCATTAATCAATGCCATTGGCAACATCTGCAGCGACAAGATATCACTCTCAGTTGCCTATTACAGAAACATTGTCGCTAAGGGATGAGCTCCCATAGAGCGCCATCGCCGGCAATCAGACACTGATCAATGCGTCACCAAGAAACGACCTTCTCGTAAACAGAATAAACAAAGCAAGGCAATTGATCATAAGCCAAATAACAACAAATTTCCCTCACTTTATGTTGTTTCATTTTCCCCCAAAAAGATGAGGAGCCAATAGTCAGCAGTCAGCATAAGTCAGCGGCTTTATCTCGGCAACCCAGACCCTGGCAGACCGTTTAATTTCCAGTTTAAGTTCGCTTTCTCCATCACTTGTCGCGGGTACTCCGATCCAAACTCTTTTACCTGTCGATGAAGTTTCCAACACTTTCAATATCTTTCCCCATCGGCCCGAAAATCTATCCTGCTAATGTACTTCCCTCCCGTGACGAACGTTTCTTCCGTAAGAAATCCGTGTAGTAATTAACGCTAAATATCTTCTATTGGAAATTTCGCGTCCCATTTGTGAATGAAGAAGGTGCTGGATTAGCTGGAATTACCCGATCGATCATCTTGCTCCCAAACCATTCAGTCCGGTGATGAAGTTCGGCGGAACTTCCCGGCCGTCACGAGCCGGGTCCCGCTACTCTACGTCCAATGGTAATTGAAGATTACAGTCCTTACAAACCCTGGGGGCTTAGCGTTGTTGGCGGATGGCGGTATTACCGTCTATCAAGCCGTGCAGAGGGTTTTGCCAGAGCCGTTCTGCAAATCTCGACAATGGCCCCTCGCACTTTCGCACAACTTTCAATCAAACCTTCTCCAGCTTACAGTTATTGCGATACGAATTTGTGACATTGACTTGGTTGGTTTGAAGGTTCACCTAGTGTGACTACGTGCATTGAATCTTGTATTGATGGCATCAAAATGGTGTTTCTCAGACCGTGCTTTGCGGCTAGATAATCTCTAATACATCAATTCTTCTGGAAACTAACCCGGCTGTGGAGGAACTGTTGCTTTCTAAAATGCTCCGAAGTATCCCAATTGCAAGATGCACCGTGCAACGTGGTGCTACATGTCTGTATGCGATATAAGTGATTGACTGTGTACATAAAAGAATTGAAAGATTGACTGAAATGAAAACAAACCATAAATATAGTATCTTTTTCTTTGTAGTTCGTTGAGGTATCAAATTCTAAGTCAAGTTCGCCGTGCAGGTGGAAAGGTGGTATTAGGAAAGTTGGCATAGTTTTGCTTGTAATATACTCATGTCAACATTGTTAGTCTGGAGATATTTCATCATGAACGATTTGGCACATCAAAAGTCTTATTTCCTGCAGTTCCTGGATATAACTCCGCAATAAGATACGCCGACAAACTTTGATACTGTGTGCATCATACCGACAGGTCCATAGTTACGCCTCATGTGTCTTGTGCGCACTACTCGATCATCGATGCCCTTACCAGAATACCGAAAATTCCGGTCCGGCTCAACCGCTCGCAAACTATAATCTGGACCGACCAGAGGCGTCGTCACATCGATCCCGGATGATATATGCCCCAAAGATTTTATGACGGTCTCACTTCTGACATGAAAAATGTAACAGTCAATTCGGTTTTATTGACCACCGAACGGCCCCCGGGGGACTGGCATCCCCACACACCTGCTAGGAACGACTGCTGCACCCCGCGGTGATCTCACACTTCTAGCCTATCAAACACACACCGTTAACGTTGATGCTGTAAACTTAGACGCCATCAAAACGGAGACTTCCTGCAATAAATGACAGGTTTCAACGAAATGATCATCGCCAAACCGTTTTTGTTGCAATATCTATACTTTACACCGCCATTTCATAAAGTGCTAGATATGCGTCAACGTTACATTAATCTTACACAAAGTGCTAATAATTCTCAATCAATATTTCTACTCTGCCTGTAGAGTCAAAGCCATTAGATTCTGGTTTCCTATATATTTTACGTTCACTGTTATATCGGCACTATCATATCGTGAGTTTGCTTACATCAGTTTGCCATTAATAAAGGAATATAATAATTGTTGGATACTGTCAGATAATGGACGGGGGTAAGGGGCATGGGTAATGTGTTTTTCTTGGCTCCATTTGAAATATCGATTTGAACGGAGGTGCATAATTCATATCCTTGATAGCAAAGAATTCATATTCATGACGGAAGAGCGCTGATCTCACTTTCAGTCCGAGAAAAAGCACTGTCGACTTAAAGGAACCGGGGGGCACCCGGGAGCCTATTAGTTACATTATGTCACTTTTTACATTTCAGGCTGAGGCTTGTTCTTATCAGTCTGAGGTAAGGCGCGTGTCAAGCGGGCTGATTAGAAGGGGAAGACTCAGAAGACCGATCCCCAACCGGTCCCCGCAGACAAGCCATAACCCCACAGAACTTCAAAGCCGTGCAGAAGCGGCAGCGTAATTAACTGTGGCGCTAATACGTCGTGATGCGATTCCTTCCAATCGCATTAGGGCTTGGTCTTATCACGTTCACGGACAGGCCCAGACACGGCTGGCTGCACCATCACGCCACCTTAATGATATCAATTGGTCCGACACAGTTCTATCCTCCTGGAGATCACTTTCAATCATCCTTGGGCCGACACCGTCTTTAATCTAGGTCTACGCTCCCTCCTCCCGCTCACGCTCTACGTAAAGAGGCAGTTACCGGAGACGCTGCTGTATCTCCCGTAGCCACACACAAGGGATTAATGCGGCGGTTCTGGGGGGGGGGGGGGGGGGGTGCAGCTCAAGGTTCATTCGCAGAAGTACACACGTGAACACACACACACACACGCACAAACACAAACACACACACACACACACACACACACACACATACTTACACACACACAAACACACACAAACACACACACACTCACGGGATTAATGTGGCGAGTCTGAGGGAGATGTAGCTCACAGATCACCCGCACAAGTGCACACGGGAACACACGCACACGCACATGTACATGCATGTTCACACACATACACACAAACACACGCACACACTCTCTCTCTCTCTCTCTCTCTCTCACACGAACACACACGCACATATACACACATAAACACAGACGCACGCGTGCACACAAACACAGACGCACACACACACGCACACAGAGACGTGTGTCGTGTGCACATAGACAAAGACATGCACACACACGCACATTTATACGCCCGCACACACACAAATACACACAAACACACACACACACACACACACACACACACGTGCACTCTAAAAGATTCACACACAGAAATTTTCGCACAAATTCACATTCACACACACATAAACACAAACACACAGCAACATACACAGACTCACACACCTAGAAAACGAAACCACACATTTCTGTGTACACTACCCACACCCTGGCACCAAAACCCTTAAAGTCAACTATAGATAACAACTCTTTACTTCAATGATCAAAAAGTAAATAGATCCTCCTCGAACGAGTGAAGGAATCTAGATAAACAGCAGAAAGCAAAATCCTTATCCCTTGCGAGCTTTAGCGTTCTACGTTATTCTCACCACAAACAGGTAAGCTGACCGGGCAATGCCGGGAATCCGAGATGCAGGGAGCCTGACAGGAGCTCATGTCTGTCAAGAGTTCAGGAACGTGATCTAAATGATTCACTGTAGAAAATGCCGTATTTGGGGAAGTAAAGATTGAACAGGCATCATTCAAGCGTCGCGGGGAATAAACCGTTTTGTTGGCCTTCACTTTGGTTCGGGCCACAGGACAAGACGTCGTCAGAATATCTCATTGTTAAGTGGTGATGACGAAAGGTTGTTTTTGAGATTCGAAATTTTGCCCTAGCATTTGCGAGTTCTCAGAAGCCACCTTCATGTTCGAAAAACAGCACGTCCGCCCTGCCAACAATGTTAATCAAATATTAGGACTGGATAAACTAATTTACTTTGACATTGGAAAGAATGATTTACGTCTTTATTAACGTGATTCAAGGTTTTCGGATCTGCTACACCTCCTGTTTGGGCAGGATTTCTGATATCATTTCCAATTTGCAAGATGCAAAACATGTCCGACTCGTTTCAGGCAGTCCGTCTTGTGCATATGGCGTCTGTGCTACGCTGCCGGTTTACGCAGGGAAATTCCTAGGGACCGTCTTAATTGGCGCCATACAGTTCAATATTACATTTTAATCATATCCCTGCACCACAGCAGTGATTTGACAACTGTCACCCCTAGTGGGCGGATATATCAAAATGGAAGGCAGGCATCAACTATAAAGAGGGGAGAAAAATGGCGATTTTGCCCGCCATTGCTCGTCGCCAGACAGACTGGCAACAGGTAACAATCTCGCCACAGTTCATCGCCAAATCTGGCCCCGGGGCAATTTCATGCCGATTCGACTCCGGCATTCTGTCTGTTGTATATTAATTCGGCATGTATATTTGTCTGCTACAAGTCGAGATGGGTCCATTTAACAAGCCCTACTCAGGACGTTCGCCTCTCCGCCGTGCATGACATCTAAACCCTCGCAGTTACGTCAGAGTGTTGAATATCGCGCAGATAATTTCCACCGGGCCCAATTTGCTGGTCAGCCGTGCTGATTACAGATGCCTATCGAGCACTTGAACCTCTCGAGGATTAGGACCAGCGGAAAGCGTTCTCGTGCCAGGCAGCCAGCTTTTAATTCCGGCACTCTCCACCCTGTTTTTTTGCAGCCTGTTATTACCTGCTGAAGGGCGACTGAAGGTTGAACCCAGATATGGTGTCTATTTCAGACCTGCAATCGTGAACAGCAAAACGTGTCCACTATGTATCCCATACCAGAGTGGACATGCTTTGACAGATGCTTTTAACTTGGGGTGAGGATTGTTAAAGCAGGGTGCTCTACACCCTCTACAACCCTCAGTTACCTACTCTATCATTTTCCGTAGCAGCCGACAAGTTCTGACGCCAGTGCAGTATAGCTTAGTGGGGCAATAACCAAAACTTTACAATGGTTGCTTACAGTATATTATTGTAATGCAAGATTTCGTGAAGGTGGTACCTTACTGCACTTGGGGCATCGGTGCGGCACTGTTGGTTTCGAAAGATACTCGACGAATTTCAGAGATAAAGAACGAATTTTCTTACGTTTTGTGTATTTTTTTTTGTCTTTTAAGTCATGCTTTTACGTATCACGCAATATCTAGATTACAAACAAAAATCGACGAAAATAACACAACCGTGCGGCAGTGAACGGACACAAAAGTACCACACTGGTACCCCAAGTGCAGTGAGATACCACCTATAAGTTTCCCGAACTTAATACACATGTACGCGTTTGTTGCCGACTTTTACTACTACCTCCTTTTACTCCCGTCCAAGAGTTTGGATGACAACTTATCCAAGTCTGTGTATAAGTTGCTCGTGTAATGCGTCACGACTGTTTTCATCAGCCGGAGAGGCCCCGACTGTTCAAAGAGCTAGCACCCACTTACAGTGCATTAAAAGATATGGCACATCGCAACAAGCGTTCATTAGAACTTCAAACGAGAACTAATGGAACCGTCCTAATTAGCACAAGGTCGCTGGCGAACTTTCATGCCGTGCTTGAAAGTGTTCACCAGAATATTAGCCCGCGCAAATTACCAGATGGAACCAAACCTGTGCGGGCAGTTCTCACAGCTAAAATTGAAATTTACTTTAGAGGCCACGAAACCATATTACTATCGACAGCTCCACCCCTGTGAGAACCAGTTCATCCCAAAATAGAACCAGTTTACTCGGGTTCATCTTGCGAACCAAGAAAAACTTTATCAGAAACCCAAGGCCCTTCACCCCACCAACTCCTGACAATGTCCCCATGACCTCCTCTAGCAATTGTTGAGCAAGGCTAGCTTGACTACACCACTCTGTAGATCTACTGATATCGACATTTAGTATGACCAATTTGTTAGGCTGACAAGTCTACATCGGTAAGCTTAACCCGTAATCCGCTGGAGAGGTAATGGAAATCGTGAACCTACTACAAATAGATTTTTTTTTCAAATATGGTATATCTATACCATATACATATGTAGGAACGTGTACCGAGGGACACCCGGCAAGAACAATGCTATAGGTGTATGTGTCCTACAATGATACCTATCATTTGGCCTTATCCTAAAATATCTTGTTTAACATTTAAGTTGCTGTTCAATGTATTCCAGACTTAAAGGTCTACGACTCTCCATTGATAATAGACTCCAGAATATCAACATTGTTTTCATGTTTTTGTTTTGTTTTGTTTTCATAAATAAATTGATAAATAAATGTCAGAATCAAATGACAAATAAATGAGATAGCTTCGGTATGTACACATGTATACATGTAAATGTACATTTAACTGCAATATTATCCCAATAACAACTGAAATGAAAGTGTGTAATGTATCATTAAAGTCTCTAACTATGTTTTTCTGATCAAGTGCTGTAACTACAAAACCTTACATTTTACAACTAAGATGAATAATATAATGCAGGATTTGAAGTAGAACCTCGACGCCCCCGTCTTCGAAGTAAAAGTATAAGATTGGCTAAATGAAACAATAAACTAGCAGTAGATTGTTACGGGAAAGCCATTGCAACATAGGTTAGTCTGAAGGTTGAAATTATCATTCAAATGTTACAGTTTGTCTTAATTCGTACTTTGTGATATTCCTTATGTTCTAGTGGCAACAGGATCTAATTAACAGCCCTATATGCTATGGATGCTATGGTATTGCGTAAGGTTTTGCGGGATGGCATTACAGGGTAAATCAACAAGGGGATAGATTTGATCAGATTATGATCTGTATTCGTTTGAATACGGCACGAACTTGGCTTACTTATGCAGTGAAAAAAAAATAACACAAATCTCTTAAACACAGTCGTTGTCAATTGTGTGTCTCTCGGGGCTTATAGCCGCCATGTGTGCGGCTGTCCACGACAGGCCCCGCGGCCCTCACATGACAGTCGGGCCGTCTGAGGTATGAAATGTCGTACCTTTATTTTACTCGTAATGACTTACCAAGTCCACTTCCGAGATCTGGTCGATACTGGCTATGGTCATACTCATCTCCACTCTCACGGGCTGACCTGAGGTGGACAAGCACAAACCATTAGCCATGTACCAGCGCTGTTGACATTAATTAGAACTGGCAGATCCCGCAATTAAAGACATCGGGGGTGAGGTGGATACGTTAGGGGTGGAGTAGGATGAAGGATTGAATTCTCCCTTCCCGCCGAATCACCGTGAACCCCACGTTAATGATGTCAGGATAGGTCAAACGTGGTGACCTCACGTCCAGTCGTTAAGGCTGCTGTGTGCCGTCTACCTATACCGGGCGGGATGTGATTTAAAGTAACGGTGAAGTATAGGCGTGGGCAGTGACACGGCAAATTGATTACATGCTGTGTCTTCTTTTAATTTAGACTTAAGATGTGACCGAAACAACGCTGTAGTGACGGCTCATTTGAGACTTGAATCACTGAGATATTCTCAGCGTTCCCTGACCACGCATGGACGATGGAACAGGCAGGAAGGATTTAATGTTGAATGGCCAGGGTCAATTTCGCGAAGCCGTCCATATGTGCAGCTTGGAGGCCTCTTCTATCTCGGCTTTGTCCGCACCAAGGCCACGCATTTTCGAGAACGTATGAAATCATCCCCGGTCGTGACCGCAACTCGAGAAGAGACAGACCTGGCGTCGTCAACGGATGATTTCTACGTATCCAATTTTTCACTCGTTAGTTCTACTGTGCCTTTACTGCCGAGCACGACAAGCAATTGGCGGGAATAAAACACGCCAAACCAATTTGTATCGCTAGCTGTTGCTTCTTGTGAATTAGGATACACTTTTACCAGGCACGATCGTTCTCTGGTCGTCAATAACAAAGGGGCGCCGGCATCAAATTCAAAGTGTTTGCTTGCGGTTATTGGCTCGGACAAGCAATGTAAAATAAGTCTAAAATGATTCACGTATTCATTATTTGCTTGTTAACGTATTGACGTATGTAGGATGGAATATCTAAAAGGGAATGAATCGCTGAATCCTTTCCAAAATACCTACTGTGTTATAACACGACGACAGTAGGCATATTGATTGCAATTATTTTAGCACTACAATGGGGGCTGTTGTCTCAGCTTGACATCATCTAACATCACAGGCAATCAAAGAGGTTGATCGCCTTCATCATTCTGTAATAACTGGTGCGCATTTTGCTGCGGTTGTAAAAATATTGTGATCAGAGCCGATGCCTGAAGGGATGTGTCCTCTCACTACAGGTGAAGATACTTCGTCAATGCTGCTCATCTGAATTTTCAAGGGCAGAATCTTGATAACCTTACATGGAGTCATCCAAACGCAGAAATGTCATTAGAATTATCCAGGGGATTGACATGTTCGTATAGAATGAGGTTTTTGCCTTTTTCCTACC
This sequence comes from Branchiostoma floridae, assembly GCF_000003815.2. Taxonomy (NCBI): domain Eukaryota; kingdom Metazoa; phylum Chordata; class Leptocardii; order Amphioxiformes; family Branchiostomatidae; genus Branchiostoma; species Branchiostoma floridae. The sequence goes on from NC_049983.1 coordinate 24,598,895, forward strand.
GATTTCTAGTTGAATGGTTTCGGGGATGTGTTTTGCAATGATGCACACATATAGCTGTTTTTGAATTCTGGTAATGGTTCACAGGTCTTTATTTCGAGCTCGTCAGCATCCGTTTGGCATGCACTCCGCCGATGTACGTTTGGAAGATAAGGTCGAGCATTCTCGTCTTAGCTTTGCAATAAAGGCTCTCAAGTCCGCGCGGCAACGCTTGTTACGGCCTTTAAAGATGCAGTTCCTTGCAATCGATTCTGCAATGCTTGTAGCTTTTTCAATAAGTTTAAGGTTTTACACCCAGAAAATAGCATAAGCACACTGGCTTTCAGGGACGGCAATGGGGTATTTATCATTCTGACATGATAGGGAAATAATCAACAAAAATATGACAAGGTAGAAACTTGATTAATACAATTAGACATGGAATTGTGCAAATTTTTCGACGTCAGGTAACAACAAATGTCTTCGAGTTACAAACATGGTACTGTTCGAAATAAATTATTACTGAAGGCCCGACGTATGAGTTACATGTAAGTCTTACCTCCAAAGTACGGCCTAAGATTTCTGTCGTAATTGATCTGTTCGAGAAGCCCGTCTATCCGCTGCAGCGTGCTCATCGGCGGGTCCTGGCCGTTCTGGCTCTGGCCGGAAGGCTGGATGGTTTGCGGGGCCTGCTGCCCAGACGCCAAACACCAGGTCAGCAGCGCGGTAAATCCGACCGAGATGAGCGGCATCCTGCCCACCGTGGGGTGACGAGATCCGATGGGGAACCTTGCTCACCGGGTACCCGACAGAGCAAGCTGGAAACGACGGTAAACCAGACGGCCCAACACCGAGACGACCAGACGCGCTGGAGGTGCCATTGCAGAGAACAGGACGACGTTGCATAAATATTAATGCTTGACGTTGCATGAAGTGGTGAAGCTCCAACAATGTCGGGGCACGTTTCTCTTCCTCAGAATCTCACAGCCATCTCACTCGACAACAACCAACTGTCCTCTGTAGTCATCCAGCCGGTGGAACGATCCCGCATCGGTAGGCGGAGGAGTATCATTACGTGTTGAATCCCCTGCACGAAGAATGTTACAAACAACACTCGGACTCAGTGACACTCAATCGTGTCAACAAACGCAGTTCAAAGGCCGTTTTCAGACGCGTCGCTCCTGTAGGTTGTTTGATGCCCTCGCCTGTCTAATGCCATGGCCGTCTGCAGGTACGAACGCGCCCGCTCGATCCACGCCGCTGCGCTTTGTCAGAGTAGAATCGGCTACTTTTACCGGCTCCTCTAACTGCCGCTTTCATTTGCGATTAACCGCATGCAAACGCTACGCAGAACTAGTGTTCTAGCGCCCCCTTTGCGGCTAAACTATTTATATGCGGCCAAAACCTCAAGGCGTCACTCAAGCGCACCCGTGCAGCACCTCGGAACAGAACTCAGACAAATTGCAAGATGATGAAAGTGAGATCCATATATCAAATCCAACAACGTGAATGAGCGCAAGACTACATCCAACGAATTCCAACTAGTCAATAAATCGAAGAAGATGCTACTAATGGCACCAGGCAACGCCGCAAATCTTCGATGGTTTTTGCCATGATATCATTATGCTGAAAAGATTACAAGCAAATTTCTTCAATGCAAAGAGCAGTGTTTTGATATTTGAAGCTGGGTAACGGCAATTTGATATGATTAGACTTGAATAGAAGTAGAGGCTGGCAAACAAATAAAATGAAACCTGAACTGAGGTGAAATGAAAGCTGATACAGTATCATGCACTTATTGATCCACGGGAAATTTTAGCTCTCCAACTATTTATCTTCCTGTGAATATTTTTTATTGACAATAACTCAAAATGTAATATGATGTAGATGGGAAAAGGATGTATTCTGAATCAACCTTCGTCGAGAAATAGGCCAAGGGCAATTCGCAATTGGATTTGAATTCTAAACGTTATTTCCACGGCCACATGCAGTATCATTTTGATTGCGTTTAACTTTTCTTGACTAAACTGAGGATTACAACAAAGTCGACAATACTGAGAGCACGGCTTTACTAACTTTCGCGGTGGTTTAATGTTTGCTGTCTTTGCGGTGACCGCTTTAATTGAATTTAAAACCACCTCGAACATTTTCTCATGGCAGTAAAGAGACTACGGTGCATGGTGCATCCGCAAACTTAAAACCGCCGCGAAAAGTCCTTTGTCCCACTACCGCGAAATACATCCCCGCGAAGTGAAATGCATTTACAGTAATTTGGATAATATGATTCATAGGCACATTTACAGAGATGCTGCGGAAAAGTGCACCTGGTATCCTCTAAGTCACGGCGGACGGAAGACATGTCAATTTTAGGACGACTATCATAAAGAGGCGGGGGATGTTGGAATAGTCTACATTTCACGTGATCATTTGTCCCTTAACAATAGGTTCTATAATAAATTTTCACCGGAGAAATTAATTATAATAGAACCTGTTCTTCATAGGTGAAATACCGAGACATGGAAGACAGGACATTGATTGCAATCATACACATGTTGATGTGTTCTAAAAGATAGACTTTGTTTTTGTCTTATGCAGATTCTTATAGCGCCCTAGTCATTTGGCTACGTCATGTACTGTCTATGGTAATTCCAGGATGTCCATCATTAAGAGTAGTAGGGATGTTGGAATCGTCTAAACCTTAATGTCTCACATTTTACTCTAATGTTTAAAATTGCACCATAGAAAAAATTAATTATGCATCCTGTGCGTCATAGGGGAAATAATTGAGCACACATGCAGGACAGCTTCTTTGCAATGATAGACATGATGGTGGTTACCAATCAAAAGTGGACTTCGCCTTTTGGTTTTAGTTTAGACTCAAAAACGTCTCGCTCATTGCTGAGTCATCTCGTGTAGATTCTCAGCGCCCTAGTCATCTGGCTGGGTCAGGTTCTGATCAAATCCTCCCACGTGTAATGGATGGTGATCGGGAAGACCGCAACGTCATCTGATACCATGGAGCAATACAAGCCGGCATGAATAAAACCAATAAACGGATACAGAAATCGTGATTGACTGTGTGGTCGAATTATGCCATCGGTTGTTGCCCTTCTGCCATATCCGGGGCGGCCACTGACGCCTGATTAATACTTTACATGGGCATGAAGTAATAAATCATACTGCCACTGGGTTCATTCGCAATTTCGCCTCCTTCAACTCCACAAAACTTGTCGAATGCTAATGCGATGAAGAAGCTTTTGAATTTATTTGTGTCCCTCTGAATTCAGGCACATGCACATGTCAATCCAATCTATACCTTTCCATCAAACATATTTTCAAGAGGCTGAACTCTAACCAGTGACCATTGAAGACCTGTATCAGATCTGCCAGGATCCTTCTCGCACCAACAAGCGCCAGTGACCTCTGAGACGTGATAAAGGTCATGCAGTTATTCCTAAACCGGAGCTTTCATGAAAGTCATACAATTATCTGCAGCTTCCAATTCTATGGCAAACCGGGGGCGGCTGACGGTTGAATGATGAGAAGGATGTTGTAGTGTTAGTGCTATGGATCGTCAGGCTGTTTGTAGTCGAGTAGAATATATTGAAGAAGGTCATGAGTAGCTTTAGCGATGCACCTCTGTTCAGTTGAGCAACAGTAATATGCTTCTCAATTGCTTTACTATATCATCACTTTGTCACAAAATAACGTTTGAGTTTAAATAAAGGACTTGAATCATTCATTCTTCAAACAAAATTACTGCTTCAGAAAAGTGCCTAACCACTCACTGCCCGCAAACCCATAAACTTTCGCCTAGGTAACGATATGACGTCGATTTGACCACTTTACAGGATCAGTTGCTGCAGTTTTACTTCCTCTCGGCAAATTCCATAGCCATCCTGTAACTCTACAGGTTTCTATAAGCACCCTCTTCGCCACGTGAATGCGTGTATGTCTGTATATTTTTAGTGCTTTGATGATTGTAATGGAAGAAATGAGTTTTCGAATTTTTAGTTGAAATCATAGCTAAATTTGACAGGCATCAACCTTTACAAATTGCCAGGTATGATAATGTATTGCTTGCACATTTATTTTTAATCCGAGTAGATAATATCTTTAAAGTTTTCAAGTGAGTAACTATTTTCATAAGATTTGGACACCATTATGAATTCCACCCACTGCAGTTTCTGTATTGACTTGCCAGACTAAATGTCACATTATGTGTAGTTCATTTCATACAGAGGAATAGTCGATACAGTTTTAAAGAATCTTCACAATTATGCCCATGACCAAGTTTTAAGTGTAAGTAATGCAGTCGTATTGGTGGGTTATTTGGTTATCATCAAAATAATTAAAGTCAAAACCTAATTATACCCATTACGCTGCACAAATACCATAATCAAGTCGTACAAACTTCATTATAATCAAATCGCGATTTGCATATACATGTTTGATGGTCGTATACTTTCCAAGTTAGACACTAGGGCTGGGTACCGGTACAGAAAATTCAGGTCCAGGTCCGGTTCAGGTCCAAAGGATTAGGTCCAGGTCCGGACCTGAACCTGGACCTGATGCAGTATGACTCATACCAATGGTGCATTTCACTACAAAGAAATCTGTTTGGTGGAGTATTAGACTTACACTGGCGTTTTAAAATCCTACAACGTTAACTGCATGTGCGATTGGCTGTAAAACTTGGTAGAATTTACTATAAACTCTACTCTACTTCGCTCTTGTTATTTTCTTCCACTTGCAAGCGCCAAAACGTGTGAATGTCTGATAAAATAATCTGTTATTTCTCTAATCGGTCCAACATCCGGTCCACCTAATTTTTTCAGGTCCGGTTTTTCTGGACCGGTCCAATAAGAAAAACCGGTTTTGTACCGGTACAATGTACCCACACCCAGCCCTATTAGACACTATAGTTTGGTGTTGAAACATACATCAACTAATTTCATGATACGAGGGGTGATCAATATGTTCTCGGCCTAACCCAGAAATAATAAGCACAACTCAAATTTTGAGGCACAACTTTATAGTATGAAGCCTTTTATCAATATCCTCCAAATTACAAATCATTGGAGTCATTACTTTCCAGGCATTCGTTTTATGCAAATTAGAAGGTAAGTGGCGAGAAAAAGAAGGGTGAAGTGTGATCAGACAATTTGACCCGCACACCTCAGGTTTCAGATCAATTGTCCACTTTTTTTTCGTTATCCCTTACCTAACGTTACTGGGTGTCACCTGCAACGTAATGATCACAATAATTTGAATTTTGGTACACATTTATATAAGATTTTATACAAGTACGTGGGATTATCAATAAGTCCTCGGTTTTGCGGACAAATAATAAGCACAGCTCAGATTTCGAAGCATAGATGTCAAGTATAACGTCTTATATAAATCTGTACCAAAATTCAAATTATTGTGATCATTACTTTGCAGGCGACACCCAGTAATGTTAGGTAAGGGAGAACGGAAAAAATGGGACAATTGACCTGACCTGAGGTGTGCGATCGAACTTGCGCTGCTGGAAGTCAGACACCCAATTCTTTTTGCTTGAAATAGGAGGAGAATGATTATCAAACATTTTGACAATGTCTTTTGTTAATTTACGGCATGGGGAACTCGACCCACACATGTCTGATCACAATTCAAACCACTTTTTTCTCGCCACTTACCTTCTAATTTGCATAAAACGAATGCCTGGAAAGTAATGACTCCAATGATTTGTAATTTGGAGGATATTGATAAAAGGCTTCATACTATAAAGTTGTGCCTCAAAATTTGAGTTGTGCTTATTATTTCTGAGTTAGGCCGAGAACTTATTGATCACCCCTCGTATTATTGTTATCTGCATATGTGAGGTTTCTATATTATAATAGTCTCATGTTGCATCTGTGAACTGTATCTTTTCCACATGTCTTGTTGTGACCTGTACTTATCCCGATGTGGCATAATATGCAATAAAGGTCTTCATTCATTCTATTAAGGTTCGTGTAAAACAGCTATAGAAAGAATTTGCCCCCCATGGTTTGTACTTGGCTGTACATGCCTCTTACACCTTTGTCGTGCCAATTCATCTTGACATCTACGTCAGAATGCGTCAGAGTTGAGAGAAATCGGCTGGAATTTACGTTGTACCGCTGATCTCCTACACCACTTAACCCATATATCACAAAGCACTTACGACAAACTTTCTACTAGTAGAGTAGAAACTGGGTTGAAATACGTCATTTCAAACGCACGTCGGTTCTTGCCGGAGAGCGATCTCTGACTACCTGGTCAATAGTGTACTTGTCCTACAAATGCAAGTCAGGTAGTCTGAATTGCATAAACGCATTAGAGGACGATTTGGATATTCACGTAAAAGTATCTTGAATTTATATATTACAATACATGTATGCTATATTCTTCATATATTACATGCTATATTATATGCTTCCGTAAATAGTTTCATCAGGTTGGTAGATTAATCGAACAAAGTCTTCGTTGTTTCACAACCTTTTCGTATTATATGCTATATTACATTCTATACATTTATATGCTATATAACATTCTGTATTATATGATATATTACATGCTACATTATATGCTATTTTACAGTTGGACTTCACGTAAAGATAAACATATTCTTGTCACTCCAGTACAAACGGGGGGATCAAATTAATCAATTATTACTTATGATTATTAATTGTTTTACTTGCCTTGATTTAAAACAGGAAACATACTCACCATATATTATCAGTTTATTTCGTTGACCTTCATCAGATGACTGATGCACTTAACTGACGTTCAGGTAGTCTGAAGTGACATCAGAAGCGACTCAAAAGTGGGTCTTCATTCGAATCTTTTTCATTTATGTTCCAGAGTTTGTTTTCTTGCCATTCATCCGTGTCATTCACTTTTTTCGTCAATGATTTATATGTAGTTTTAGGATTGATACAGGGTACAAGGTGACTTAATTGGATATCACACTTAATGAAAACAAATTAACAAGGTTAAAAAATTATGATACATGATACAAAGTTTATGCATGGTATCATTAGATATAATTTTGACTGATATTCAAAATATCGCACAAACAAGAGTTAGTATCAATTGTTAAATGGCATCCCCGGTAATCCATGCCAAGTGTAAAACAAAGTCAATCTGTCAAGTTTACAATGGTATTCTTTCACCCCAATTAGTTGGTATAACTTCTGCATTTAGTATTCATTTGCCCAATGGTATATGAAATATATTATTATCGTTTATATGGCTTGTTGTGTGACTGACGACGGGGATACAGTAACGTGATAAATGAAACGTGCCGCCAAATGACAAAAGTTCCGTTCTTATTGATCTTTAGTCTTTGGTGTGCCCGTCGTTTCGATTTCCTATTGTTAATTAAAGGTGAAGAGCAGAGGGCCAACTATGGGCTTAACAATTACATAATGAAAACAAATAACCATTAATCTGGATCAGGTGCTGTCTTGTGATGAAATATGTACACGCACCTAACCTCCACATGTCATTGTCATTTCCTGACTCCGAAAATGATAATCTGTATACATGTTTTATCTATGTAAGATGTTATATTTGTTTCAATCTGTAAAACTTTGAAATATTTTTGTTGCATAGGATACGTCATCACAAGCCCACAAACATACAACATTAATATGATCTAAATGTGAGCTGGGATTTTGCTAATTATATTTTCTTTGTTTGGCGTAGAACAAAGTTGGATTAAATCATTTTAGGTGGTAGTAAATGTTCAAAACAAAATCAAACTGTGTTGTATTAAATATTCATCATAAATTTAAAACGTTTACATGTAAACGTTGCTAGCAACTTAGCAAAAAGTAAGAAGATGGCCATATGGTCCCACCACCTCCAGACTGCACCACACAGACTTAGCATGGCCCCAAAGGAATCTCTTCCTCCAGGAGCAGAGGAGGCATGGCCAACTTGGTCATGTCTCAACCGCCTTAGAACAGGCACAGGAAGATGCAAGACCCTCATGGCAAAGTGGGGTCTCAGCCCAGATGGACAGACTGATTGTGACTGTGGACAGAAGCAGACTATGAAACACCTTCTTGTCTGCCCCCTCCTGTCCGAACCATGCACCAAAGAAGATCTGGAAGCTCTGTCCCCCAGAGGAAGGGAGTGTGTGGAGTATTGGAGCAGGAAAGTTTAGTGATGACACGACGAAGAAGAAGATCGGATCAAAACTACATAAAGCAGTTTGGTTGTTTATATTTATGCCATATTTAATATAAAACTGAATACTGCCAAAATGAAAAAAAAAGACATTGTTAAACGAATTCACCATGACATATCCAGACTTCCCGTATTCACGGACTTATAGAATACCAAAATTATTATTTTAATGTCCCACTGCTTCCTACACAGACGGTAAACCAGCCTGTCTAGACTTAGTCAACGGTAGTATTTGATTATCTTTTCACATTTATTTTCCCCAGGTTACATCCATGTAGTTGCTATGCACTATCCTTCGGGTAGGGACTTGCAAATGAACTTAACTTTCCATGAAACTTACTGGATGGGTTCACATGGAAGGCTGAAAGTGAGTGCAACGCCCTTTCATCGGGTTGGTTATAAATTGTATCCGTATCACGAGGAGATATTCTAGATTTAATCAGAAATATGCCTGATGTGGCTATTCTATTTCTGTAGCTATACAGATAAGGTCAGAGAAGTAGATAGTGATTGAACACACCAGAAAATACTACCGCACTTAAGCTTTCTCTTACGATAATCCTTGGTGCAGCACTGCGCATTATGGAAGGCGTTTGAGAATTTAAATCTCGACAGCTGCTGCAAAAAGACCGAGCCAGGAATTATATCAGATTCCTCGATGTATGACACAATATACTTGTTCGCCGTATGTTTTATGTACCGTGGGCGCGTCTGTGTTTTGAAATGTGACTACTCCCTTGGTCGTCTTTGTCAATTTGTAAGTCTGAGGCATGATTGGACCCGTAACGAGTATTTGGGAACTTCAGTCGTAGCTTGGGAAAATGACAGCTCAGAGACGACGGTATTCTACCGGTTTCGACTTTAATATGTCTTTTTCAAGAATGACAGAGATCGGACCACTCCTCCTTTTATACCTTTTCTGTGCCTCCCTAGTGCAGGGCGCTCTATCCTGAGTTTACGATATTGACCAATCAGCGTAAAGGGTTTCGTTTTGCCCTGGCTATAGGCTAGGTTGCCCTGATCTAGGTCTAGTTCACTATGCACTGAGTGGTAGCTAGGTTAGGTTGCCCTGTACGTACTCCAGGTCAGTTTGTCCTGATGACTTAGGTTGACCTTTGGTATGACATCATCTATTGTTCTATATTTGGGAACTTCTTTCGCTCGATAAATGATGCTAAAATGCTTTTTTCTTTATCTCTGCCTACTGTATATCTAATGTAAAAAGGAGTGAAAGCTTACATTACCTCAAAGCATCATTCAAATTGTGCTTCTCCTGTAAATTAATTTGTCCCAGTATGTATTTACGCATGTCTTTGACTGAAATGAACCCGGATTTAGGGACAATTATGAAAAATAGTACACAAAAATATGAAGTTTAGAGGTTCCAGCATAAGGGAATATCCAAGCCAACAACAACAATCTTGTCATTGTCTAGCTTCAGAAACTTCTAAAGATTTCATAGCAAATTCAAGTACTTTTATCTGATTTTTCCCTAGTTTAGATAGTTTGTAATTGCAACTTAGTTTGTCAAAGGTATGCATTGTATTTATATGAATAACATGCATGCATAATGCAACTTTGTTTTCATTCATATACTTCATATCATCATTTCAATCCGTTTTTTTTTAATTTGGTCAGTGTGATCTACATTTTTTAATGCTGTATGATTTCAGTGAGGGAGGTCAACAAAAAGCTACTTAGGCTTCTATTCTCTCACCTTCATCTTCTGTATGATGATTTGCGTCATCTGTTGTGCGTGTATGCAAATGCATAAATCGCAAGACATTACACAGACAAATTAAATGCAACTGACGTCGAGACGTAAAAAAATTCCATCCAGGCAACAGAATTGATGGAATGACAGCGTGGATAGGATAGAGAACTCTGCCTCCTGCCGTCTTACCCACGCGCACACATCAATACCGAGACTCCGACGTGAACTCTATTAACTAGAAAAGACAACAGTAACCATTCTATTCTTCGATCTTCTGCCAGCCAAGCCCGATGTAACGGTCTGTCTCACAGAATCTTGTACGTCAAGGACCGGGCACACATTCCTCAACGTCACATCTTAATACCACCGTAAGCACCGGTCGTATCTAACATGGCCTGACTTATTCCACAATCCCAGCTACCAATTGAACAGGAAATCTTCGGATACGGCTGAACCGTTGTCTGTCTCCTGTGTACTAGATTGACAGCAGTATAATAGAGGATCCATTTCCACCCTTACCCTTCGGTTTAGCTCAGTTTTTGACAAATACAAAGATAAAGTTACCGGAGCATAAGGACATTGGATAAGAAAGCATATCAAAACAGCCAGTTGTATTTTGTCTTTAAATTTGCATATAGATAGATGGCGTTACAGGGATTTCTGGAGTAAAAGAAAATTAAATTCCCTCGATAGGGACATCAACTTTCCTAAATCTGGAATCTCACGTGACTGCGGTACGTTAGCGGCGTCGCTTTGTGTTGCAATTGACCCAATAACAGGTCCTGGAATAGCATTACAAAACATAAGTATGACAAAAAAGAAAAAAAGCCCACATAGCGTAAATGTGGTATCTCACTGCACTTAGAGCACCGGCGCGGAACTGCGAGGTTCGAAAGATGCTCAACGAATTCCGGATCCAGATATAAAGAACGAATTTTCTTATGTTTTGTGTCTTTTGTTGTCTTTAAAGTCAGACTTTTTTTACAACAACTAAATTGTAAAAAAAACGTAGGCAAAAATAACACAATAGTGCCGCAGTGAACAAACCCAACAGTCTCTACTCTCCAAGTAGAGGTTAGGCTCCTTCTGTTTTTCAGTCGTTTTTATCGGGCTTTCTACTTTGCATTGTATCTTGCTGTGTCAAAACCTATTAGTAACTTGTGACACAGCAAAATACAAAATAGAAAGCCCGATAAAACGACTAAAAAAACAGACGGAGCCTAACCTCTGCTTGGAGAGTAGCAGTCTCGCCTTTTTGTTGTCCCTTTTCTATCAATAAAGTTTGTTGAGCGCTCTGTCCAATCACTTTGCCGTAGCGAGGTCGTCAACGTTCCGCAGCTTTAGTGCGATACCCGCTCAACTGATAACTAACGTGTCTCACCGCATGACGTACCTAAAGTATACACCGGTGAATCAATCTTTTCGCCATGTGCGTCATCCCATGACCTGCTGTGATTTATAGCTTTACCTTTATATTTTATTGCGCCGGTAAGTTAAAACAGAAAATTAGTTTGGATCTCCTGGGATGGAGTAGCCCTGTGGAGTGGAACAGTCGTGATATGGTAGAGGTTCTGGAGGCAACTTGAAGATGCCCATTGCTGCCACTTTTCTTCAAACTATAGTAAGCCATGCGTTGTTGTGATTAACCTTATCATTTTTACGAAAAAGATATTATATTTGACAAATAATTATCAGTGACTGGCTAAAAATCCTAACTACTAAAGCGAAAACATTTGATTCGGGGAAATTTGGTATATTTATAATTGTAAAAGACTTTAACAATCTTAACCTCTTGCCGACCGTATAGAAAATTCATCCATAATTCGCCAATCCATGATGAGTAAGGACTATACGGGCGATGCTGTACATGTGCGCACCATCATCTGTAAGTGTGTGCCTCCCCAATTGGGGCGTTTGCATCATAAGTTGTTTTGTTATTTTCAGGTGTTCTTGTCAGGCTTTTTCAGCGTAGGGGGCCCCTATGCTGTGATTTGAATCCCCTACGCTGTGATTTGGGCCACTATGCTGTGTTTAACCAACAAAAGGGAGGTTTATGTAGTTTTGTTAAGGGCACAATTAAATTGGCTATTTTCCCTATGTTTGGCCCTCAAAATGCAGGAAATAGTGTTTCAGGGGTTAAAGCTCAGGAGGGGGATTCCCCCAGACTCCATATGTTCTAACACCTGCGTCACGTACCACGTGACTTTGCTGCGCTAAGATGCCCCTAAACTGTGAAAAAATCCTGGTGAGAATACTGGGTTACTAAGTGCTTAGAAAAATGTCAATATATGCTTCACGGCCACCAGGGGACAACATAGGAAACAATTGCGATTTAAACAACGGTAAAACACAACATAGGTATAGTCATAAATTATGTATGAAGTTCCTGAAAGTGTGTTCTGAAGAAATGGGCCCAGCTCGACCCTTTGTAAGGCGAGGAGTGCGTTAATCTTACCGGGTCATTTGTTCTTCCCGTCTGGCTGATGGATCGGTGATTTGTTGCACTGATGTGGGGAACGGACTGTTATACATACCAATCAGCTTGATTATAAGGTATAATGTATATGGTAAAACAGTCTTGTCATCACGTTGGTAAGACAAAGTTTATTTCCGCAACAGAATCACTTGCAAATTAGTTCGAAACCACCAACTGAGGTAAAAATCCTAGAAGCGAAATGATCCCAAAGTCTTCGT
>NC_049983.1:24611580-24612469 GCF_000003815.2 Branchiostoma floridae
TTCAGGACTCGTTGTCTGGCTGCCACAAGTTGAATTATCAAAATAAAACAGGAACCTTAAAGTTTGTTTCTACCCCTAACTAAAACGTCAGCCCACACCACGACGCCGTCCTTGAATCACCTTCCAAAAATCTTGATTGTTTGCCTGTCGAAGTCGTCGCACAACAAATTGTTATAGCCTTTATTGAACATTAATGCCCTATCGGGCTAAGTACAGGCATATAGATACAAAAGGTAGTAATGCAGTAACGATGGTTTCTAAGACTAATCTAAAACTAGTCGCTTCTTCTCGTTTCTTAGTAATGTTAAATATGTAGCTTGAGATGTGTTTGTACAATGTCGTTTGATCAAAAGTCATAAGAAAAAAGACAGACTCGGTACAGTTGCACGCTTGACTACCATCCCATTAGTGCACGACGGATGCCCGTGCATGTACCGGGTCACCGAGTTTCATCAGTATCCCATGGAAGCACTGTTGTAATCCCATTCCAGCACGACTGATGACCGCAATGGGGCACGGCGTGATGTGATCATCCCAGCATATTGTCTCATCAGAAGAGTTACCCGTCACAACCGCAATGTATCTAAGTGTCAAACAAAGCAATAGACATTTCTTTTTACCTTTATCAGGGTAGAGAAATTTGATCGGGGATTCCGTCATCAAAAGAGTTAACCGTCACAACCGAAATGTCCATACATGTAGTCAAACACAACAATACGTATATCTCGCATGTATGTATCTATCTTTGTCAAAGTAGAAAAAATTGTTTGGGGATTCCTTCATCAAAAGAGTTACCCGTCACAACCACAGTGTCTCTGTGTGTCATACAAACACAGCAAAAGACATTTCTTTCCGTCACAACACAATTAACTAAATGCATCTACGTGTC
>NC_049983.1:24612569-24634030 GCF_000003815.2 Branchiostoma floridae
TCTTTATCAGTGTAGAGAAATTCGATTGGGGATTCCGTCATCTACTCTGTTTTGCTAAGATGTGACTAAGACCAAAACAGAGGGTATTGTGGGTTTGGTAGAAAAATGTCAATATCTCAAGTTATGTGAGGTCAAATAGCTTATAATTTGGCAGAAGTGGAGAAGAGATACTGCTCTTTCCAACTATGTATCGGACTAAACGATAATTACCATAATATTTGTGCAATATATGAATATATTTTACTCTTCTGATTTGACAAATATTGTCCGAGACCAGCTTGTTGCAGATGTCTAACAGTCAGGAACTTTTTACAGGATGTAGAGATGAGTGCATTCTTTTAGAATAGGTTTCCAGAAAATAAGAATACAGTTTAGATTACATGAAATTGACAAAACTTTGTCCATTTTGATAAAATTTAGGGGGTACCTATGAATTCAACAGCCAATATCTAACTTTCTGATGGTAAAATAGATTTTCCAGGAAGCTTTTCATGGAAACACACTAGTTGTGCATTCTTTGCATACCATTTTAACTATATAGGTTTTTATATACAAGGTGGTCTTTGCCTTTAAAGTTTATATGCTTGAATTTTGTAGTTTTTGGGTTGTCAATCTGACAACCCCATCCATCATGTTGACAGGCGCATAAATATCAATAGACTAATTGTTTTTAGCACCTTGGCCCAAAGTAATTACCTGTATTCATCTTTAATTATGCATAGAATGCAGTCAGGGGCACTTTGATTGGTCAGTTCATTACTCATGGCTTGAAATGTCTGGTCGTAATTCCTTTGTCCAGCCAAAATAAAGCACTTTGGAATAATTCCTTGAGACAAGAAAATGAGTCAACGATCTAGAACCATGTTAACATAAGTTAACAACAACGTCTACTAAAATCTTTGTTAAGAAGGTTTTTATGTAATGTTTTAGGAGATAGAAACTCATTTCAGCATATTACAAATCAAGAAGGTAAAACATGTCTATAACCTCCTTGACCTTGTACGAATGTATGTTTAAATATGTTCCACAATGTAGGGAAAATGCCGCATTGGCTTCCACAAATTAAACAGCAGTGCACAAAATTCACTATTCAAAAACACTGTGTCAAGGACTTTCTCTTCTTGCTTTTATAAAACAAATCATATGTAAAGATAGGCTTTCGAATTTGGATAAAACATGACAGAATTAGAAGCCAAGCAATGTTCAATATGGCCGACAAAACAACTACAAAATAACACAATAGGAAATGCTGACACCACAATGTAAGACCGGTTTCTAACAAAGCATGGGTATAATAGCATTCAGTGCTATGTGGCTTGAATAAACAAGGGTGTTGTTTAACATCCGTGGTAAAAACTGTTAAAAGTGTACAACTCGAGAAAACTCAAACAAAAAGCTCCAAGCATAACGGTAGCATAAGATACAAATGTAGTATCAAAAGCTGCCAGAGGAGTAAAGCCAGTCTAGGAGTGTGTAATGGTCCGAGTCGTCCGACATTCGTGTTTGGCTACCGGAGTCAAACACACTTCTAGGTGGCTTCTGTTTGGAGATTGATCCGACTGCTGAAATGACTATGACTTGTCTATACTTTTTCCCCTCCCTTTGTGGAAGCACAAGGTAAGAGTCAGACATGTTCATCAAACTATGCGAGTCCCCTTTGTCTGTTAGAACAAGAGATGTTATGTATATACATCACACAAATAATTTTTTAAGAGTCGGAAATCTGCGTGTGGCGCCTAAAATCTTCAAATACTGCCCGATTGAATTGCTTCACCTGAAATAAACAAACCCTACCGTGACGTAACGTTACAACATCGGCGCGTGAACTTAGCTTACTACAAGAGCAAAATTAGGTGTTTTAAACATTTGTTGACTTAGTCTCCTACAGCAGGGTACCAGACTACCCTAGGAGAACAATGGAGCTTGTCACACCTTTACTTGGCATGCCAGACAGTCAGCTTGGGTTGTGGTAATAGTCAGCTTGGGTTTTTCAAACAGATTTTCAAACACTGGTCCAGGAGTATTTGAAGAGAAAAATGGCTGTTTTTTAAATCCAACATGTATACACTGTACACATACAATCAATCACGCACACACAGTCAAATTGGAAGGTCCCAAATTGTGTAGGAAGAAGCATTCGGCCGACTGCGCCAAGACGACCCCCACCGGGCGAGCTGAACCATTTCTTAGTGGCATTTTGGTATCTATGGTAGGCTAGAAACTATACTTTTGGCAGTTTGTGGGAGGGGGTTGTCGGAAGTACACTTTGTGGCTATTTTTCTTCTAATCTGAAATGTCTATCACCATCCTATGTAAATTTGGCAAAAACAAAAACAAACAATTGGCCAGAAGACTTCATGCTAGGGTTATTCTCCCATTACTTTAGCCAGCGTATTCAGTCTGGTAGAGACTTGTTTAAAGTTTTTATTCCTTACTAAAGGCTCCCTTTCCATTAGACTGCGATCACACTGTGCTCTTACTGCGACCTAAATACTGTAGGGTGTATATAAACCTTCGATTTCTCACAGGGTATATCTTACAAAACGTATAACTGTGACCAAGTGGACAACAAAAGTACAAAGTGTAAAAAGATTCGTTTCTTTTCTACACAATTCCTTGAGCGATATGTCAAATTTCAGGTCGGAGAGAGAGAGCGCGGCCAGAGCGCCGCCCTAGTGGAATGGGGTTATAAGATAATGACATCTCCTTTTCTCCACTTTCCTCAAAGGGTTACAAATGTGTATTACTTGCATGCCTCTAATACTGCAACGGGGCCGTGGGTGGGGGTGCGAAATTAGTGCGTAAACAAATGCAAAAGAAGGGTGGGGAACTCTAGGCCAATTATCACTATGCCTATTGCATATTTACGAGTTCCTAGTAGCACCTTGATCATTTCAATATTACAGTAGGTCATTATAATATTGAAATGAGGGCAATGCAGGGAGTAGCAGGGTCAGGTCTTAGCAAAACAGAGTGTGTATTACTTGCATGCCTCTAATACTGCAACGGGGCCGTGGGTGGGGGTGCGAAATTAGTGCGTAAACAAATGCAAAAGAAGGGTGGGGAACTCTAGGCCAATTATCACTATGCCTATTGCATATTTACGAGTTCCTAGTAGCACCTTGATCATTTCAATATTACAGTAGGTCATTATAATATTGAAATGAGGGCAATGCAGGGAGTAGCAGGGTCAGGTCTTAGCAAAACAGAGTAAAGAGTAAACCGTCACAACTGCAATGTCCATGCATGTCAAACACGGCAATACGCATTCCTTTCTATCTTTATCGGTGGAGAGAAATTTCATTAGGAATTCTGTCAAACACAGGTATGAATATTTTTTTTAACTTACCTTGTAAAGATGTATAGAAATTTGATTTGGAATTCCGTAACACGGCCATATTCTCCTGGGTGTGAACAAACGATTAACAGGCAGTGCACTGTGGCGATTGAGATGTTCCTCTAATGGAAGCCGAGAAACAATGAGCTGCTGATGTCCACAGGTGATTCTTCATAGTACAGGTCGTTGCCTGGAGTTCGATTTCCCTCTGAAATTGATGTAAGTCCATTTTGTCGCGGTGGTCTCGTAGATTAATGACAACCAAGCTGGCCATGATGTGCGAGTGTTATCTTACTCCACGTCGAGTACCAAACCGTCATCAGCGAGGCAATCTGATCAGATCAATTGTGTGGAAATAATGAGCAATTCCTCGCAACGCAATCTTCTTGTGAAGGACGATAGCAATGCTATTATCAACGTATAATGGATTGCTGCAAATTACACATAGACCTTATGTTTCAACATAGCTTTGGCCACAGTAGCTCTTTGAAAAGAGCATCAGGTCTTGTTCATCAATTTGGAACGTTGCAATATGATTGTGCACTATGTGCAGGTTCTTGCCATCGCATAAGGTACTGCAAGTTAACGTGTTGGTTTATTCTAAACTTTACTCTGATATCTTATCAAATCTCTCTATCTGTGAAATGAACAAAAGCTCAGATAAACATTGATGCATCTTTCTTTAAATCGTTTTAAAATATCAATTTCACTGTGGTTGTGATGCTGCGATTTTGGACGATTCTTCTGATCAACGGTCCAAGATGCTTTCAAGTGAGCATCGTGGCATCTCTCTCTCTCTCTCTCTCTCTCTCTCTCTCCCTCTCTCTCTCTCTCTCTCTCTCTCTTCCTCTCTCTCTCTCTCTCTCTCTCTCTCTCTCTCTCTCTCTCTGTCTCCCTCTATATTATCTAGAAGGCATAATGACATAATGTATACAAATATGCGAGAAGTGACAGTTCCTCACAATAAGCTGCCTAACAAGCTTGCAGAGCCCCCCTCTGGGCCACGCGCTTCCAGCAGCGAGCACATTTTGACGACACCTTGACCTCACCCCCCCCCCCGCATCAGTAAGCCCCCCGTCACGATGCTCTTAATGCCGTGCAATAACTCCGTAGATAAGGAGGCTCTCCGTGGGCGACTTGCCGTTCAGGAAGGCCGCTTTTAATGACATGCGACTGACAATTGATACCATAACTACATTTCGCGCATTTGTATCTTCCCTGAAAGGCAATGGAAATAGGCGCTGGCTAATTCTCAAGGTAAAGCGATGTCCCTGAACAAGGGACGAGGTTATGTCTTCAGTAGATATATTCTCTATAGTGTTAAGTAGGATTTAGACAATTTATCTACACATGTCCTTACTTTATAGGTGTTATGTAATTTATCATATTCTTCATCATTCTCATTTTTTTTTAATTGACGTCAAATATCTGAGTATATTCATTATAAAACAGAAAATGAAAGTGAAAATTAGCAATCTTACTTTATTTATTTTCAAATTCTAGACAATGTTAGACGAAAGTACACCGACAAAATGAAACAATGAAGCTTTATTTTCATGTTCGTTTAGTACATAGTAGAGCCATAGGGGACGTACATGTGACAATCGACAGCGGGCATGACTGTAAATAGAGACTGCTCGAATACTAGCGTTTCCTTTATCTAGATAGGTTTGGGCTACACAGAACAACCAACCGGAAAACAGGCCCAAACCATGATTTTCTAGCAGATCCTACGATGGCATATTGGCATATGGTGGTATCAAAACTGGCCACGTGGGCATGGCAAGCGAACACACCTTGGCTGACTTCACTCCTTGGTCAGTTTTCTTATTATCTACATTTCATTTGTCAATGTGCACATTACAGTTCCGAAAGAAATAAACTTTTCCTTAAAATCTGCAAAACTTTCCAAGATTTTATCATCTTACCGACCAACAAAAATCAATCTTCTTGCTTAAGTCGTCCAATGAACATGTTGGACAATTCATCTCCTACTGCTTACGGAAAAGAAGTCAAACCCATCATATAGCTTGAAGTAGAAATAGTCGTTATTCCCTTTTGATTTATCTATGAATATAATTTTCCTTCTTTGTTATGTATGATTATGTATATCACTACTGATTCACTTTATATGCAATTAGCCCTCGGGCACGAATTTGCAGTAAATATTATTATTATTATCATCTCATGCCATCGTAGGATCTGCTTGTTGATTACAATAAAAAAAGGTAAAGATTGCCCGTTATGTGTGTCCCGCTATTTCCCTGCCATATCTCCATAGATTTAAAACCATTGGCGAGGTGCAAGCGGTAGACTTCAGCTGGCTTCGTGCCCTACCTTGTGGCGAGCCATCCATGTTACGCCACGCCAGTTACGTTACAAGCTGTTTTATCACCCTGTTAACGGGAGCCTGAAGAGAAAACCATTAGATGTGTCCTCCGGTCACCGTCGAGAGCCGTCGCTTGGCAACATTAAGAAACAATTCTTCACAAGGTGCTATGTCACGCGGGTTTATAGCTGTCATAGAAACAATATTTATCGAACTATATTCAGGTGGCATATGCGGGCGTCTGGCATGTGGTACGTGTGTGGAAGCGTCAAATGATAACTTTTCTAGAAGAATCTGAAGCCGATGATATTTAGCTCTAAACCTGAGTCAGTATAATTGTCAGCTTGCAATGCCATATGTGTACTGAAGCAGGGTTCGTGTAAATTCACAGCACCGTTCAACCTGCTATGTTTATGTTTTCAGCCTCGTTTGTTACCTTCAGAGCAGGTGCAGATTTAATAGTATCACAATTAGAGCCCCTCAATGTATCGTCTTTATGGCAAAGGTCAAGCAATGCGCACATGCCTTTACTGTTCATGATGATACAGGGTAACCCCACTAACGACGGTGTCAGCTGGAACCAAACTATCAGTCTAATTCCACTTGACTGCCCACACATCGCAGGCTCTCCACCGGCCCGTCCCCGCGCGGCATCAACCGCCGCGGCAATCTGGTGAGAGATTCGGGGCGGAATCTCGGCCGCGGGTCACGGACGGACCAACCAGAGTGATAACTTATGTTATCTGCGTCCACTCCGTCACCTGAGTGTGACCTTTCCATCGGTATCAATCACATTGCTGGGGCGGCCGCCACTTACTTTCATATATCGATTTTACCGGTGCTTCTTCTCTACTTGTTGAACTCCCAGGCCGGCTTCTGGCCGCGTACAATTGTTGCTTTTAGGCCGTATGAGGGCATTGATGTGGATGTATGTTAAGTTCCCAAAGCATAACATCGCAACTATCTTTGAGTGTAACATACAAAATGTTCATAACGGTAACCAAACCTCATTAATCAGTTCTTATGTTAACAATTTGCTTGTATCCTGCCATGAGAATCAAGGTTATAACCAATGCCGGGCCAAACAAGATTTGGGGAGCTCCTCTTGACTGATGGTCCACACTATGACGTCACTCAAAATGCGCTCACTTCAGACACAAGGGGCCGACGTGGGCGTACGTAACGGTAAAGAAAGGTGTGAAACATTCTTTAGCATACCAGCAGCTCAGCAACAAGCTTACTGGTTAGTAACAAGTGGTTTGGAATAGAAATGTATAGATTTTACACCCTAGCAATCAAATTGCAATCAAATTAAATTAAAATAAAGCCAAATTAACGACTATCTCATCAGTTGGGTCAACGCCGAATTAAAAAAAAAAGCGTTGAACAAGCAATACTGCGGCTGCAGGAAATCTATAACGATTATCTTCCAAAAATCAATAGATGCGCGGATAGCACTTGATGGGCGATTCTTGACTTTTATCCAAAGGTCGATAAGAGGTTTAGTTTGGCGAAAAATGAATGATCGTATCTTCAAGATATAAAACGAACGCCACAAAACCTACACGCAAACACGTACATATATATTGTCCCAGGAATGAGACCAATAAATCGTTGGACAGCTTGCCTGCCACCTGGCATTTATTACTCCACTGGTGTAACTGATGACCTCTTAATGGTTTCATAAGCCCAATATAATTTGGTTTGGGACCCAACGGGCATGCACTTATCGGATGTGCGGAAATGTTATCCGGCCTACTGATCCAATTTCGTAAGAGTACAATCTAGAATGTAAATGGGTAAGCTCCAATAAACCACATAATTTTTCTATTGATCCACAAGGTTAAAAGTATCTTAGAAGAATATTTACCATGAATAGCACATTTGCAATTCATCCTCGTTGGTTTAGTTCATCCCTTACGTGATGTATGTCTTTATGAGGACGTCGTAAAAACGTGTTGCAGATTAATAATTTGAGCCTCCTGGTTGTTTTGATCTGTGGTTACCTTTGCCTGTAAAGGTTGGTTTCATCTATTTCTGTTTCTCATAATCCTTTTAGTTTCTAACGTCCAAAAGTACGCATGCCTGTCTTTTACCTTGATCTAATTCTGGTGCCAACACCTCGCAATGGTTGTAATTCTTTGCGGATAGATGCATGAGCAGTATTTTGCTGCTGAAAGACAACTAACAAATCTATTTAAATACATGATACCTTTCCATGAGTGTAAAAGTACCATTGTACATTCTTTCCAAGTTGCAGATGGGACCATAGTTGATGATAGATTGCATCGAGGTGAAAGGGTGTCGCCGAAGTAAAGTTCCATGCATAACTAGGTCTACAAGTAATACCTTCCGTGGTGCCGAATAACAAAATGATGTAAGATTGATTTTTACCGTCTCAATTCGGACCAGTTCAAACTGATAGCATTATGGAAAGCTTTGACATTTCACACACCGTCAGGAAGACTCAGAGTTCTGTGTCCGTACCTTAACATCGATTCATTAAGACATCCTCCCACGATCTGGCCTGGCCTTTACCGGCAGCACAGACGCAATCCCATTATGCAACCTTTCATGGAAACAGAAATGAATGGGAGAATCAGCGCTTGGCTCTTTGTGTAGAAAACGTGTTTGCTCAGGCTTAATCTCTGTTCATCCGGCGGCGGTATCACCCTCCTGACTGAAGGGCAAAAGTCTAGAAAGGCCTCAAGTTAGATGAAAGAGTCAACTTAGTTTATCGATTCCCGTGTAGTGAGAGCAGGGTATTAGCTAGTGTGCGCCAACATTGATCATTCATCTGAAGAGGCATTACAATGTAACAACATTCGTTACTTTGGGATCTGTGGAAGATATTGATATTTCAATCAATCTGTGCTTCAGATCTTCAACTTCGTTGCCATCCAGCACCACATTGCAGTTGAAATTCACTTAGTAAAGCTGAGGTCCAATACACATAACTGTCTTTGATATTACAGCCTCCTTTATGTCTGCCTGTCTAGTACGGACGAGTTATGCATGCTATCGTAGTCAGATGGTCTTATCTTACTATTCGCCGTTTCTGGCATACCGTGCAGTTTTATTCATCTAAGGATGATGGTAGTATTGATTTTATTTCTTCATTGCAATATAGTTGTGTATTTCCCAAAGGGATAATGCTGCTATATAAGCCTACCTGCACGCACTGAAGTAATACATAGACCAATTACGACGGAAATTATCTACAAAAACACAACTTCCACCAAGGTTGCTGAAAGTGTACACTTGGTGTATTCCGCGACATCTTGAAGCCACTAGAACAAATCGGACTGCCTCCCCCTGTAGGCAGACGTGGACGGTAATTCCCATATCCATTCGAATAAACCCAGGCACCCTTGAAGTAGGAAATGTGCAATTGCGTGGCGTGTAACAGTCGCTGCCAGCCTCGGGCGGTACCTACCGAGGAGCCATTCTTCAATTGAGCAGAACACCCAGGAGAATATTTGACCACCCTGTACAATTTCCGCTCTCAGGATCCTTCTTGGCGCGGTCACAAAGGACCAATGAGGTTGCGTTAGCTCGGAGGTACGGCCACGGTTAGAGCCGACAGAGAACGTGTCTAGAATATAGGCAAAGACTGTTATTCCAGGTTTATGAATATCCTTATGAAACTTGTTACAGTTGGAGATGCAGCGACGTGAATTATGTAGGCTGCAAACCAGCGATAATTTTCGCAACAATGGAACCGATCATTCCTGGATAGGTAGAGGTTTATTCAATGGCGTAGACAAATGGGAACAATTCGACGGAATGCTTGCCAGAATTTTATGGATGTTGACAGTCACTAAATTCAAAATATTTTTGACAGGCTTTCTGGGCGATCCTGCAATGACCCTTCAAAATGATTCTGAATAAGATAAAATAAAATTTCCAATAAAATAATGTCAATGATGTAATTATCCTAAACAAAAGTGACCAAACGATGGGTTTGCAGTGACACCTGTTGGTTCCTCAGAGTGAATGTGTCTTTTATGCAATAATGGACCACATGTGTTGTTATAAGCAAAGTCGCTTATAAACGCCACTCTAAAGCGTGTGGCGTTAGAAAATATCCAACCAAGCGTTGCCACCTCTTGCTCATCAGTCCTTGCGTTCCTGGAGGCTATTCTTTAGGAGGCTTACTTCCACAGCCGCGGAGTAAACACTTGTGATGAGGTTATTCTAACTCTTTCACGGAAGGATGCACAGCTTCCCACAGGCATCAATTTCCTGACATGTTGAAGCAAATTGATGTTCCCTCGGCTTAAATGTTGACAGACCCGCAGGAGAACCAGATTCTGGCGCGAACGAGGTAAAAGTCGGGCTGATCCTTCTGAGGTAAAAAAGACACAATTCAACTCTTTGGTTGTTACTCTCTAGTGGGATACATCAACCTCATCACTAGATCATTTTCTCGGAGTTTTCCTTCATATTCTGTTCTACCTTTCCCAAGCCTACTATAGTAGCCGGTGTTTGTCGCATCGCTAACTATGGATCCTTTCACTGCACAGTGGGTTTTGCCACAACGAAATGATTAGATATTAAACGGTGCTATCTGAAACAGCCACGTCTATGGGACACGTATAGAATTATTTATCTACAACACTACACTTTACAGCTCGTTCCTTGGCAAAGCTGAACTTTTCATTTGAAGTCTATACGTTACGGAGCTTAAACATTACCAAAGCCTAAGATCATCGAAACATTTAAGAATGAGACTACAATTCTTTTGCTGGGGGCTGCTATCGGGTTGTTTTAACAAAAACAATGTCGATTAAGGGTGAACTTCAAGGTAGGTTATGTAACATGCAAACTGCATTTAGTGACTCATTCTTACCTTCCGATGAAAACGGCTGTCTTGAAAGGTCTAACCAAGAAGGTTAAAAATCACTAACTTTTGGGGGTCTTGCACAGTTGCTCGGCCCATCAAATATAACGTCAGATCTGACATTGTGAATAATGCATGGGTAGAAGTCATTTTTTTTTGTAATGCCTATCTGCTGTGGCTACATTTCCGAGCGAGTCCGTGCCGGTTTTGTAGCCAACCCAAAGTGGGAGAGAACTAGTTTCACTGAAAAAAAAAGAAGAAAAAAAACAACACCTTAGCGTTCTAATTGATCCTCATGGGAAGAGAAAGTTGACTGTACGCTGCAGAAGTTGTCGGTTGTGTGGAGAGGATTACCCGGGTTCTGTCAGGGCCCGTGAGTGAGGATTACCTCGTACGCTACCACTTACTTCAGCAGGACGGGTCAGCGGGGACCTGATCCCCCCACGGAGGGTAATCAGTGGACCGCAAAGGAAGCTGGATTCCCGGTAATTACCCTGGGCCTAAGCTCTGTCTTCTAATAGACCATCGGGCTGCAGCAATGCATGCATATGTAGCTGTTCACCGGCAGCATTAACTTTTGTCTTGTTTTGCTGTCGGGACGACAGAGTTTGGACAGACAAATGAAAGCTTAGGGTAATTGTTTATATTGTGCTTTTAATTTTTTGTTTGAAATTTTATTTACATTCCTTTTTTCTTTCTCGTGGTTTTTGAGAATATTTAAGAAAACAAAAGGCCAGAAAGCATTTAATTTTGATGTGTTTGTACCACTAAATGCTTGCAATGCAACAACAATATAGCATTAAGCCAATATCTTAATACAGTTTCTAGAGGTAATTTAATACGCTCTTAAAAACTTACTTTTAAACCATGGTCATATCATTTTTAATCGTGTACACAATGTTCTTTATCGCGGCCTACCATAAAACGGGTTTGTCTCATCGATCTGAACGCAATAATTAACATTCTGTATCGGATTTTCCCTAAAGTATGTCCATAGAGT
This sequence comes from Branchiostoma floridae, assembly GCF_000003815.2. Classification (NCBI taxonomy): domain Eukaryota; kingdom Metazoa; phylum Chordata; class Leptocardii; order Amphioxiformes; family Branchiostomatidae; genus Branchiostoma; species Branchiostoma floridae. Next base: position 24,624,079 of record NC_049983.1, read on the forward strand.
TAGGATTAAAAAGAGATCCGAGTGTTTGATTAGGTTTAAATATTCTTGAAATTTGATTGGTTCTTCCTCATCTTACCGCTTACCGGTCGCTTGACCGGGGGTGGTAGTGGTGGGCGCGTTGCCGCTGAGCACACTGCCTCCCTCCATTTCTCTCGGCTTCCTCTCACACCACAGATAATCACAATCATTCTCTCAAATTCCTCCGTTTTCTCAAAATTGTTTTCCGGCGTTATTACGTTCCTGTTCACACGAAGGCATCGGCGGGACAGGAAAGTAGAAAAGTTCGGAATCTAAAAAGTGTTGACGAAAGTTAAGTCATGTAACAAGTTAATATTTGCTCATTGACACATATATCATACGGGAGTTGACAACCAATCATTACTAAAATGGAAAGTTGTTGTTTTTGAGAATGTGTGGATTTGACATGAAGTCATGGCATTTACGTGAATATTGATAGAAGGTGTGTTTTGTACATGGGAAAATAAATTATGAAAAAAACTTCACACGTCCAATACTTCAAATAAAATGTCATGTTTGTTCTGAATGTCATTTATCAACACAGCGACATTGATGCTAACAAATTATGACTTTCTGCAAAGCAGGATATTGATGCTAAGAAAATTATGACTTTCTGCAAAGCAGGACGGTTTCCCGACCAGTCAATCTTATGATTTTCTTATGCCGAGTCACGTTTTGTAATAGACATGTCAGACATCCTTTCCTGCCCACCGAAGTAAATTGTGACAGGGTTACAAATATCTTGCCCAATCATACCGGCAGCACGTTTGTGCTGAACCAGATCAAAGCTCCGGAGCGAAGTCAACTCTTCAAGATGTCCGCCTCACGGAATGGGAATAACGAGCTCGTACGTACAAGGGCTCTTAACTCTGAGTCAGTATTGATGATGGCATGCCGGTACATGTTCGAGTGATCAGACCTTGCCAGCTAACAGGCAATGTTATTTTTTCTAATCTTTCATTATGATAAATAGCCAAAGAAGAACCATAATTGAAATTTCAATGATGATTTGAACAACAGCAAACTCCATCAAACTGCTAAAAACTAAAACAAATGCTAGAAAGAGGCGCTTTGTCCACTACATATCTCATCAATAGAACGCAATGTGACATGGTAGTTAATGTATGTTATTTGTGCAGTATGTTTTGTCTTCATTTGATTAGTATGTAGTGTCCCAGTCTGTCATGCCATTTCATTACTGTATTTCGTAAATAGGACCACGGGAAGAATAGATAAGAGAAATGTCAAGCTAAGCGTGATCAAAATAAAGTAAAGGTCAAATGGAGTCGTGATTTTAGTGCTTTATTTCGGGAATAAGAAGAAAAATTCTCTTACTCATGAATCATTGAGTAATACAGAGTCTTAAACCCTGCATAATATATCATAGCTTGCGGCTGAGTTGTCATCTTTGTTAGTTTACCTGAACTCTCATGTTACCCCTCGCGTGGGCCAAGTGTTGCAGCCCCGACAAATGAACTAGGATGAAATATTGGCTTAAGTACTCGTAGATCATAGAATAGCTTACCTATCTTTGTCTCTTTGTATGCGACTTACTGCATTTAGCCCCAAGGGGGCATGAATATGCAGTAAACTTCATTGCTATTGTCAATGTCATTGATATTCATGCTACATGTCTTCACCATGTCAGACGGTAATGCAGCAAAACAGTTTGCCATCGCATTCGTTACTGAATTTGACACATCTTCAAATCATCTTAGGCTGTTAATTTAAAGAGCGCTCCACATCAAATCAAATCTGATTTTACAATGACGGTAAACATCCGTTTCCCGCTAACAGACTTAAACAACCATAACGCTAATCACTGGATGTGTGGAATGATGCTGACAAGAATTCTCCAAACACTTGCATGGCACGTTGATGTTTATTCAATGGCACATTCATCGTGAGAAAAAAGTAACATGGTAATCAGTATTGATAAAATTAAAACTAATTAAGGAGCACCCCTATAAAGCTACAGGGGATGTCGCTAATTATAATCATTATTCTTGTACAGTTGTAATTATAGAAATAAACACATTCGTCACAATTATAAGTCGCAAATTACACAAGAATGTCAGGGACTTTTGTAACTACCTGTGCTGTATACATGAGTCATAATTTGTACTTGTTTGAATGAAGTTGAGTTCCAAAGGCTTTATCTCATGATAATCTTCAATACCACTAGACTATATTGTCGAAGGCACATCAACACACAGAAGAATTTATCTATTTGTGACAGACATATTTTTGTCTAGTGTGTATCAGACTTTAACTATGTGTAACATTTTCTTTAGTCTAGTGTGTGTTAGTTAATATCGCATGCATTACAAAATGGAACGAAACAACAGTTGTAAATGAATTACCTTTTGGTACTGTGGTAAAGTTTCCTAGTAATACACAATATTTCAGTACTTTTTTTTATTTATCATTATTGCACACCTGCATCTACATTTGCGTCCCCAGAACCCAGAGCTAACAGGGACATAACAGGCAGTGATGATTTGCCAGCAGTGGAAACTCTTTTTTGTATACAGATGCAAAAAATTACAAAGGTGGTAACTTTTCTGACACAGTGTGAAATGCCTACAGTGTTATGATGTAATCTTTTAAAAAAATTGTATTACATTCTACCTAATAAAAGTAGCGGTTGCTGCAGGTTGCCGTTTATGATGTTTCTAGAGAAAGTGGGTTAAATTGTCCAAATAACTATCCCGGTAATACCCCCTTTCCACTAGGACGGCGCTCTCGCCGCGCTCTCTCTGCGACCTAAAATTGGACAGATCGCATCAACGAATTCTATAGAAAAGAAACGAATCCTTTTACACCTTGTGTGTTTTGTTGTCTTCCCAGTCACACTTTTACGTTTTGTATGATGTACCATGTGTGAAAGTGAATATTACACATATCCTATTTAGGTCGCAGTGAGAGCGCAGCGCGATCGCCGTCTAGTGGAAAGGGGGCCTAACAGAACTTTCTAGCAACGACAGTCTTCTTTTCTAATGATATGTATAAACTGACGTCCTTGATCGACGTCAACAGTCTCCAACGTTTGTCACAGAGGAGCTTAAAAAAACGTCTTGTTTCAGTTGAAGAACCCCGTGACGTCACCAGAACGCCTCTGACGTCTGCGAATGACTGACATCTTGTTACTCCCGCTGAATGCCGGGATCGGCACGGCATGTTGCAGTTGTGCACGTCGCACCCCGAGTTTTCTGCCCCCGTCATAAAATCCTATTTCACGCATCATCTCCCGCATATTAAGAGTGGCAAAGTATTTGGGTTGCTGCAAAGTGCAGTTCTTTTCGGCGTCGCGTGCTACGTCAGGTACCCGATCCAGTACGCCACGTTCAGCAGTGCAAACGTGAGAGGGAACAAGACCCTGGAGTATTTATCTATAGTAGCCACGTCTTTTACTTTGATATTGAAACTTCTATTGGTCACCACTCGCTTGGCCACGTCCGAAAGCGTGGGCCTCTTCCGCAGGTGGGGTCTCTTACGAGCCGCGGGCGTGGGCCCGTTTTCAGTCTGCCCCAGGTCCTCCACCTGGTCTACGTTGGTACTGTTGTTATGCTGCGGCTCAGGAGGAGGAGGAGGAGGCTGCCGGTCCACGTGGTTAGGATCCGCCGTCGTCCTCAGAACGATCCTTTTTAAGGCCTGGTTGCAGTTGACCTGCCGTGGTGGTGCCGGGGCTGGCTGGCTGTTCTCCGTGGCCGTTCCGTTCTCGTCCTTCGGCGACTCTTTCACGGCCTGCTTCTTGGCCATCAGCGGGAAGCGCTTTGCCTTTGTGCCTTCCTCATTACCCTGCGTGCCAAGATAAAGCAAGATGGATGTGCGGTGAGCCAAAGAGCCGCATGAATCAGCCAGTAATCCATCTGGTCAATTAAAAAGTACTAGCGAGTCACGAATAGTACACCCTGACATAAAATCTACCTAACCGAGAGAGCGTCAAACGATAAATCACATGTAAACTATCAGTCCTTCGCACAACGTAAATTGACTGCGTCAATTTTAGCAAATTATGGCAGACTGCCATCGCTCCCTGGCGGTGCAGTTTAGCGGCAAATAATGACACTGGGGTGTCTCATGGCTGACAACAGGACTATCATATGTCTGTTAAATTAACGTGGTGCCCCTGGGATCGACTATAAACTTGAATAAGAGTGAGGGATTGCTTGCGAAAATGCATTTAAATGTGTTTATGAATAGGCGGCTGGATGACACGCTGTGGGGTATAAAAACTCGCCTAATTTTACCGATTGTATTGATGTTCTATAAAATCTATACATCTGTGCTTCCTGGAGTGGATTATATTTCTCGTTACATTTCAGTATCACTATTACTTTATCATCGCGACTATACGTAACTGATTTAAGTTCAAAAGACAAACATCAAATAAGTGTTTGTGCTGAATGTAATAAAGTTGAGATTAGTGATTCTTAAGAGAATTATGCAACTTTTTGGCAGCTTTTTGGCAGTATATTTTTGTCAGACACCAGCAAGCATAAAACCGGGAATCAATATACAGCTACTCATGCCATTATATATAAAACATCCTAAACTAGCAAAAGTACGTACAGCTTCCAGGAAATGTATGTTCAAGAGTTGTTTATCTCACGAACTGCCAAACGATGGAAAGTTTAGTGAATCATTTATAACTAAACGTCATCGCCATAACATAAACATAACATAACATAAACAGTTAACAAGTTAACATAAACATCTCGACCTCTTTCTTGCCGCCCTCTTTCGCCGACTTCATCTTCTGCAGCAGCTTCCTGGTGCCCTTGGACTCCCTCCTGGTCCGGGAGCTCGCCTCGAAGTTGACGGCTGCGTACTCGAGCAGAGCGGCGAAGGTGAAGAGGAAGCACATGCCCAGGTACACGTCGATGGCCTTGATGTACGAGATCTTGGGGAGGGAGTGCTTGGCTCCCGTGATGACCGTGGTCATGGTCAGGACTGTGGTGATTCCTGCGGGTATGTGATGTAAAACATACTCGTAACCACGAGCAATCTGCCATAAACCTGCAGAAACGTGCTGGTTTACAACTCTACGGGTGGTGTTTAGTGCCGAAGGGCGACTAGACATGGTCGCAAGTTCAGTAATTTGCCGGAAAGTACTTACCGAGAACCACTTAAACTGAGGAAATAGGTTGTAAAGCATGGTTCCACGATGTACTGTCCACGCCTAGGAGCAAATATATATTTTGCCACCAATTCCAGGTACACTTAAGTCTTCATCGTATATCGTACTTATATTTGGTTAGCCTACAAATCAAATAAGAAGTTTTGCAACAGCATCGATTTTGGTAAATTCAAAGGTATATCGTCATTCCATTCACGCTGTAAGTACAACAGCGCCCTCATTCAGTTCACGCAGGCATTGCACAGGACGACATTAACGGACGACCACGGGATTCCGAGGCATAACGTGCCGTTTTAGGGAAAACGATGTCAAATATATATGCTTCTCATAGATTTGCATTTCTATAATCGTTACGGTGTAAAGTAGTTTGCTGTGGAATATCATAACAAGCTTGCCTATGCTGATTTGCAAATCTAAAATAACACATCATCATCTTATTACCTAAACATATGGGAAGAGACAGCTGCTACAGTAGCGTGATAGCAGCACAGCGACACCTGGCGTAATGAATAGTAATTGCATCATAAGCTGCAGTAAAAGTCTTATCGCTAGGCGGGGTTGATAAACAACTAACAGCCTCTTACCGACCACGCTGTTTCCGTGTGTCTTTAGATTGAACAAATTACCATCAGTCTAAATTGCAAGAGTTTGTATCACTGATCTCCTAAGAAAAATCCTCATTCATTTCATTTCTGACTTCAACCGGAGTTGGCATGACTACAGTTTCAATTTTGATATTGTTTGTCTTTCTGTAAATTATGTATTGTTTATTTGTCTTTCCCGGACCTTACGCAACCAATCTTACTCTGTCTAAAACATGCTTACATAATCTACTTGTGTTACGACCTTTAAGTAACGTAAAAGAAACGATGTTTATAATTTTGTTTCATTTTTGTAGACTGCCCGGTCAAGGCAAAACAAGGCAACGGTGTAAACATTTTATTCATAGATGCGTAAAGGCATTGCCTTCAGTTTGTAATTGTCTCATTCAATGAAAAAGGTATGACCAAATCCGTTGTCCAATCTTAAACCTTTGTTTACTCATGGAAGGTTAAAATCGGCCTGCAGGACGCTTTTCATTGAAGTCATGAGGAAAGGGGCAAGGGTCAGACAACGTTTATATAACAGAGATACGATTCAAAGTCCTAATGAGCCTTATAAAGTGGAAGCCGCTTAATTGCACACCTCACTTGCCAGTGTATTTCGTGCAAATATCCGAATGGTGCTACAAAGCGAAGTTATTGAGCTGGGCCGTACCAGCACAGGATTTAGGGATTTCGTGCAATTAACAGAAGTGTGCGATTATCCGGTGTGCAATTAACTGGCTTCTACTGTACGTCTATACACGCAATTTTACATGCATGGTACTAAATCCATAATAGCGAGAGACATGATTCGAGTCCATTCATTTTGGTCATTTCCGTTACTTTAAGAGTGTCTTAAATGAAGCCAGAGTTATGGCTGTGCGTATATCTGGTGGTAGGCTGTTCCAGATGTTCGGTTTACGGTAGGCGATGGCTCTTCTCAATGTTTCTCGCTAAGGTTTTGGGACTTCTCAATGTTTCTCGCTGAGGTTTTGGGACTTGTCAGTGTTTCTCGCTGAGGTTTTGGGACTTCTCAATGTTTCTCCTGACGTTTTGGGACTTGTCAATGCTTCTCGCTGAGGTTTTGGGACAGCAAATGGATTGTCTGGCTGTTCTTGTGCTTTGGTCTTACCCAATGCGATCCTGGCGGGCACGGACTCGTGGTTGATCCAGAAGGAGACCCAGGACACGATGACGAGCAGGATGGCGGGCAGGTACGTCTGCAGGATGAAGTACAGGATGTTTCTGCACAGGAGGAAGCTGAAGGACAGCCGCGCGTAGGTGCCTGGGGAGATAAGGGAAAATTTCATAAATAACAGCTTAAAAGTGACATCAGTGTGTTACAGCATTTGGCTGAATAAAAGTTTAAAACTTGAACTATGCGACTCCAGATGTCTTTCTGAAGGACGACTGCAGCGTGTGCAAAATGTCGGTAGTTTGATGAATGAATCTACTCTTGACTACTATACAGTGAGTTATGTGCAGCATTATCACGTAAGTCAATGAAAACCAGTGAGGATTATATCATACATGTAGAATACATGTAGAAACTTGTCAGATGGTTACAAAGAAGACTTTTTTGACATATCTCTTTGCTTCTATTCGTCAGGATGTTTGCCATGGTGCCGGAAGGCTTTGTGTATCCCTCAGGAGTTTATTTGATTCCCAAATCCCAAACGTGTCCATAAAGGCACCGCTTGTGGGATTTTTACGGAATGGCGCCACTATACGCCGCTCTTAAGCTCTTTGATCAGACTTTCCGCCGGAGGGATTTAGACAAGAGTTAATAGAATTTACTGAATTGATTTTCAAGGACATGACGACCGACAACCATGGACATTGACGGCATAAGGAGCCTACAGAGTGTTGGGGCAATAAACACTCCATTCGTGCGTGATGTTATACTATATCTGTGAAACGTCAATTTCGGTATTAGACCTTAATACATTCCATTACAATCATCATCATTGTAGCAGGGGGTTTTACATTAGATTATTGAGAGATAAACAGTTCTCCAAATGAAAAAAATTGAACCAGACAAAATTGTTTAATTATGGATCAGTTAACATTTGCATATTGCATCTTATTAACTCATATATACCGTTAGATTTGAAAGTAAAAGACTTTGAAAGGTATGGTTATGCCTCTAAACACACAACAATATTTCCATCTACACCCCTTTGATGTATGACCTGGGAGCAGCACATCGTTAACGTCCCTACTGGCCAGCTTCATCTATACAGCATATACAGCAACCTCTGCAGCCATGATACTCGAAAATCGTTGTTGGCACGCTTATCAGCACCACGTGAAATCTCGGGATCACGAACTGAAACCGTGCCAATCACGAATGTCTGGCTGTCAATGCAAGACGAGTAGATCTGTAGTAGACTAGTTTATTGATTTAAAACAATCATGACAAAGTAAAAAAAAAGCTTTGCCACCTGAGGGGCTGAATTGCGCTGCTTGACAATCTTTTCTGTACATTGTTCTTACACAAGCCAGAATATATGGTTGACAAATACAAAGTATACAACGATTACAATATGTAATATATACAGATACAAAAGAGTTGCTGCAACGTCGAAAGTATATAAATGCTTCGTTTGGGGGCAATCTGCTATATCCTGTAAGCTTTGGGCTTAGGCCAAACAAAGAATTCGATCCAGCATAACTCAAGGTGCGATTTTAGAATCGAGCAGTTTGAAGAAGATCCGCTAGGTGGTCATAAGAACGCTAGCGCTCTTCGAGAAGGTGTCTCCGCAATTAGTACACTGTATCTGAGCCTTTCTCCCCAGACTTTTAAGTACTTGTTTGTAAGCAACCCATTGGAATCGAATCGCCATAGCACACGACCTGTCTTACCACTTTGTAGTGCTTTCTTGCTCATGTTGTAATAAAGCCGATTAAACGATAGAAAGATTATTATCATGCATTAGTATGAAAATTTCGCCGAAATTTAAGGGATTAACTTTGAAGTACCATTGCTTTGTTTACGGTTTACATCTACAAGAATACTGACGCTGCAAAATACTATTCTTAATAATGAAGTTAAGAAATACTTTTTAAAACAAGGTAATAAACGAGACCAAGCTGAATATCCTTTTCGTTTTTTTTTGGCCCGTGCTACACCCTTTGCTTACCATTTCTTTGGGAATGGGGGGGGGGGGCACGGTTGGGACCTGGGTTCATTTTAACTATCAAATAAAGTAAAAATCAAACCGGGCCCCGGTAACAATAGACGTCGTTCGCTAATCGTAAGCACATCGAGAGGTACCCCCGCGATATCCGGCAGTCCACATGGACATATCTGCGGCTTTGTTTCCCATGGGACGGGTGCAAATGTGGGCGTAGCATTACTTAAGTAAATGTATTTGTATACTTTAAAGATTTAGGTTACATATACTGCATTACCTTTAACCCTATTCAGACCGGGGGGGGGGCTTTTGAGGCCCGCGCTAACTTCGATGTCCTATAACGCCAGAACGGCTTACGCTAGAGCCACCAAATTTGATGAGTTTTCCTGAAATATTGTTGGCAACAATTTTACGAAGTTTGACAAATTTTCCATATTTTCTTGTTGCCATGGCAACCGTTTGTTGACTGGCTGTTTTGCCCAAAATCACTATTTTTGGTTCTAACAATGTATTTTTCACATTTATTTGCTATATTGCTGCGATTTTATTACATAAATAAAATCTTATATTATTTAGCATATCTTTCATTATTATACATGCATAAATTATGCTAATTTGATGACGTCATCAGTACCAAACCAAGATGGCGGACCGAATGGCCAGATCAAGAATAACACGCTAATTATCCCTTAGAATTTGTAACTACCTGGTATTTTTTCATCAAAAACCATCTAAATGAATGAAGTTAGTCTATTTCCATTGCCCTTTGTGATTATTTGTTGCAAAGAAAGTATTTAAAAAAATTCAAGGTGGTGGATATAATATGGCGGAGCCCAACACGTATCTTAGATGTGCATGACGTCATTTTATTACGTCATATTGACGTCATTGATGTTGCTATTGGCAACGCAAGGCGTAGCAATCATTATTATTATGTTATCTGCACTTGTTGTTACATTTTCGTAGCATAACTTGAAGTTTTTTGAGAATACCCTTTTTCCATGGGTTCGACCAATATAATCAAATTGATGACGTAATAATTACGTCATCTTACGTCAACGTAACGTCAA
>NC_049983.1:24636431-24642703 GCF_000003815.2 Branchiostoma floridae
AATAGGGTTAAGGTGCGCTCCCCCCGCACTTGTGTCAAACTAGGGTCACTGCAGGGTTCGAAAGATACTCAACAAATTTCAGAGATAAAGAACGAATTTTCTTTCTTTTTGTGTATTTTGTCGTCTTCCAAGTCATGCTTTTACATATTACGCAATATCTAAATTGTAAAATATCGGAGAAAATAACAAAACAGTGACGCAGTGAACGAACCTCGCAGTGACGCAAGCTTAAGCTTGACACAAGTGCGGTGGGAGCGCACCTTTATAGTCAGTGATATAGCAAACTCATCCCGCCGCTTGATTACCTGTTATGTTGCGCATCATATCACTTGGATGATTTTGCAAACCCTGATAACATACAAACTGATAAATGTTGGAATAAAACATCCCTTATGCTTGATAGTAGTACTCATGAACAGCAGTCTAGACGGATCAATTCTGACACCCACGTAGCGTATCGTCTGTAATGTCACCACTGGCTAACCAGGAGGGCCTTTTGTGTCGGAGAATCAGTGATATGTCTCCATATGGGGGTGGTAGAAAATGGACATTCTTTTGCACAAGGTTTCAATCAATGACACTGCTCTATAGTGACCCAGCAACATGGCTTAACCAGCTATCAACTGAAGAGTAAAATCTTTGGAGAGGTTTTGTAAATTCTTGTAGTTTTTGAGATAAGTATAGTACTTCTACAAATGATTAAGGTCAGCATTACCGACAGCCTTTTAGATCAATGCGTCCAAGAGAATATTTCGGGGAGGGTTGGGTAGGGGGGTTGGGTTTGTGGGGGGGGGGGTGCTTAACTGAAGGGCCGCCCCTCGGATAGGACGTTAAATGGAGGTCCCGTGTATTGGGAGAATCACACCCCGAAAACGTTTAAGAACGCCCACACGTGCGATGGTGCGGTGTGAGATGGAGCAACTCCTTCTGTCTGGAGTTGGTGATTCACTTCAAATCACCCAGTCGGGAGACCTGGCGCATCCCCGTCTTGTAAGTAACCAGCGAAAGGGTATGTCACCCCGTAAGGGCGGTATAACCCCACCGTGTATAAACATGTGCGAACATGTGTGTCTGGCGGCTTTGAAAAAGTGTCCCTTGACACCTGTTCCGCCATACTCTCCATTCTCATAGTATTTGGAGAATCCAAATAAATAAGTAAATAAATAAATTTAAAAAATGATGCTAAGAGTACAATTCTCAATGCTGTCATTTGGCCTTATATAGGCTTGCTTTGTAACTTAATCATATTTAAGGCACATCCGAGAGTGAGTACAAAAGATGAGGCGGAAGTATACCCTACCGAAGGACGCTGACGCACAGTTGCATGATTGAAGGGTCCGGGATAATTCCCAAACTACCTCCTGTGCTCCTGCCGTTCCCTGTTCCAAAAATAACTCCTGAATTATGCTCTCTTTCCTATCATTATCATCAATTACTTCTTTGGTGAAACTTTGACGTACGATGCTTATCTTGCAGCTAACAGCCGATGAATGTGTGTACTTAACTTAAGTGTTACTATTTATGGACTGCCGTAGTAGTAAGCTTTTTGTCTGATGACAACCCGAGATATACATCACATCCTGCCTGCAGCGTTTATGATACAAAACAAAGCCGTCGGCATCGCAGGGCGATTAGGCTAAAGTTGGTTCAATTAAATGGATGTGACCAAAGAAGAACGGAAACTGAATAATAATTTGCTCATTACACCATATCCAGTGTGTCCAATCATTTCTACTGCATTCCTGACCACTTAGATTTCCATTTCATGAGTACCTTTTTGTTAGTCCAACTTTTATTAGGTTTAGTTTTAACATCGGTTTCGGGGGGGGGGGGGCTGTACCCCGAGGGTGTAAAAAATAAGCCTAACTTCTCGAGCTTTCTTATAATTTTACTGCAGTCTCTGAAACAGAAGAGTGGAATCTCTAACACGTTTAAAGTTTGTGCTTCATCGACTTACGAACTTGTGCTGGATGTGGACTTAGGTGTCATCATATACTTCTTTACACGGAATAGACGTAAAGTATGGACATATCTTGCGAATCCTGTCGTCACAATCTTGCATTTTCTGTACCCGGAAGCATGAGCGAGCGTCATGTACCATATCGAAGTGGCTGTCTCGTCTGCAGTGTTTTCTCTCGGATTTAAACCCCATTACCGTGCATGCCAGGCTCTATCTTCCGTGATATATCTCCGGCAGCCGCCCAAGGCATCGCTTGAAGCCGTCCTTGATATTTTGGTGATTATTGAAATGAATGACGAATAAATCCGCACATCGCTAGGGGCGGTTGTGTGGCTGCTTGGTGCATGGAGATAACATACAACAGACGCACGTTGTAACTTCTTCTTTCTTGCATTATAATCTGATCATTCTTTTCTATCACCTACGCTGCAGTTATCATGCCAGGAGAATGGTGATCGGAGAATATACATATCATGTAGGGTCCTGTGGGAGACACTTAGAAACTCGCCCCAATATATCACTTAGCCCTGTTAAATCCCCACCTTGATTGTGACTATACAGTTTATACACGAACAGCTGATTCTAATTACAGTAAATATGCCAAGGTCGATGTTAACAGCCTGAACCAAAATACGTCGCTATAACCGACGATGTAGGTAAAATTGCTTGGTACAAGTTTTACTCCTTGAATCGGTAGTATATCACATACCACCAACAGCCGAAGCTACTCTAAGGCCTCGTTAAAGCTCGTCAACTGAGTTGAAAGTTGGATAGTTTTGATGGATAACGTTGTTCTCTGCGCGTTGGAGACGTGTCTTTATCACCACAACAACACTCTTTATTGACAATAGCTTATTAATCTGCAGTGTATCAGCAGGGGGTTGGATGATGGATGTACGTGCGTAAAAGTTAAAAGATAAGACGGCGTATTTCTGTCATAATCCTAAAAGCTGTAATTGTAAGTGCACCGTATGCCACTTCCATCCCCGCAGGGGCTGGTACTTAACGTGAAATTGTCGACGTTTAAATCATCGCATAAAACATATCCGCTAGTTGTGCCAATTATCTCTGCAACAAAAACTTTTAGATCCTTTAATATGTCATAAAGTAGTTCGTTTCTTTAACAGTTTGTCTTCCCATTACTTAATTCTATCCAGTTGATACCGTGAAACCCACTAAGGTACCACTTAAATACCATGGTTGGCACAGTGATGCCGACTCCTTATCCAGACCTCTCCCACTGAGCTGATATATAACTTATAAGCGACACTGAAGTCTGTTGAGAACACATTAGTGCCAATTCTGCGATCCTGTTGGTACAAGTTCAACATTAACAGAGACACTGATCTTTACGTGGAATGCTCATTGGGACCAATCAGTTAGAAATTCTGACCTAATGGTCATTGTACGAACTCAAGATGGCCCAAACGTTCATTGTTTAACGAAACTTCACTTGAAGTATTCCCGGAAGCACTATTACTTCTCTCAGGTCTTTTCTTTCAGCGGCTTTGTTCGTAATTGTTAAGTGCCATATGAGCTTTACACAGAGTACTAGTTAATGTCATTGGTGAAAACGCGTCCCTGTACAATAGAAACCCAATACTCTGAGTTAACCAAAAGTTACCAACTAACACATGAATATGGCCAGTCGCCCATTCCATTCCAGTCCTGTGTTAAACGGTTCACTGGTGTTTTTAGAACAAAGTTCCTGTTGTATTCCTGGGATGATGTCAAAAGCGAAGAGCTGATATGTACGCACACACAAGGGAAATGGCACCATTAAGTGGGCCCAAACCGCAATGGGGTTCAGAACTTAAATGAGAAGCAAGGACTTAACAGTCCGCTTTGAGATCCGTATGAGATGCTGTTTTAACAATCTTTAGTCGTCGCATTAGACATTAAGTCATCCAACTAATATTCGTGAGCGTTCGTTGTTTCACTTGGATTCCATTGTACCTTGAGTTGTATCTTAATTAATCGTTACAACTTTTGTGAAGATTGGCTCACCAGTTTCGTAGACCTCTTTGGTGAGTACGGTGTCGTAGCTGACAAGGGTGAACTGAGACAGCTCCAGATTCAGCAGACCTTGTACCGAGGCACTTCCATTCTTCCAGTCATACGTCACCTCGTTCGTGGTGTAGCCATCTGCAATGTAGAACAGTTCTAATTATAATAGGTTTGCATACGTTTCGCCGGCGCTTGCTAGATGAATACCAAAAGTGCTAGTACGATGTTTGGAATTAGCATCCATTGCAGTCTTCGGACGGGGCTGTTTCCTATTTAACGTTGGCTAGGATCTCTTGTGCCGAGAAAGGGAGTTTGTCGTGGAAGGGAGGTTCGTCCCGTTTCGAAGACTGCGAAAGGTCGGTGAGAAGAAAGACCAATTAAAAAGCACTTAGACGCAATCGGCATGGACGTGTGAAATCCCTGTCTTCGAGACGGGCCGAAACTCTCTTCCACGGCAAACTCCCTTTCCGGCACATGAGAACCTAGCCAACGTTGAAAATCGCGAACACATGCATGCCCCAAATATTTTTTTAAACCTTGGTTGATGTCCGTTCCTACCAAAGATCTGTTTCTAAAGCTGTTAACGTTATAACAACTAGTCCCTTTCAGACATTATTTCAGTCTCCCACCTTCTGAGGAAATGGGGAAATCTGATTCATAGATTCGATCCGTTGGTCCAACCAAGAAAGACTTTTACTTTATTTCTTTTGCTACTGTATGATATGTATAATTGGTTTAATCCACGAAAACCAAAATACATTGCAGCGCCTTCTGCTCAGCAGCGTCTTCCGCACAAGAAACAAATACAAATACTACTGAGGATTACTAATGGTTGATTCTTATTTGCATGTTCCTGCCCATGTGGGCTAAATGCAGCAAATTCCATGATGGGATACTAACGACTAAGTACTATGTTATGTATATCTAACGTTTACATGTCCCGCCCCTTTTCTTTAAAAATGTGTGTACGAACTCACAGAGTTTTTGTTGTTCAGTGTTACAGTGAGGGCAGGCAGATAATCCATATTTTTGCATGATTAGCCAAGCATGCCGGCTACAGCCGAGAAAAGTCTGACAAGTCTGCGCATGCATGCAAATCTTCCATCTTCAATGACTTTTCATGTTTCAATAATCAGACCATTTGATTACGGCTCCATACTGTATAATCTACCGCTTAATCCTATGTTTTAGTTACAAATGGCTGCAGAAGAACCTCATGCTTGTGCTTTTGTTTTTGCTTGAGAGAAACTGAATCAAACGGAAAGAGTTTTATTCTTGTTATGATCCTCTCGTCACATGCAGCATCAGTTACCTTCTTAAGCTTCTACTTACGTATAGCAGTATTGTCAGAAAATGAGTATGGAAAAAAAACTGTAAACCTTTAGCTACTTTAATTTATAGCTCATTTACATTGACATCTGCTCCGGAAACGCAATGCACTTTTACTAAGGTCTGGTTCTTTCTCAGGCTAACTTGGAATCTAATCTAAATTTATGTTGGTAGAATTTTGATTTCTAATGACAGTTGAATCTTTACGCACAACTATTTGTGTCTTACAACCTCTTATGTTTTTCTTTACATTCTGTCGTCGTTTGTGTTTTCAATTTCATTCTGAACCCTTGACGTTCTTTTCTGGCAACATACAACCCGCCCCAGAATCACTCAGTCGGAAAGTTCATGTAACGTTTCTAGGAACACGCCTGTCTTATCATCCCATGTATAGCTCCAACTTCCCGGGCCCCGAGTCCTGTTGCTACTGTTTCGGCAGTTCTGTTTTATTACCAGGAGGAACATGTAATCCCGGGCAAATGTCTCCTTTCCTTTAACAGCCTCCCTTGGGCGATTTGGACCTAAGCAATTTAGAGTCCCGGTACTCCATGACGACATGACATCAGTTACGCACGGAGGCAAGGCTCGGCACAGTCACTGGCAATGCCTCCCTGCTTTAGGGAGTTGCAGGAATTATGTTGTGAAGAAAATCCTAGCCTGGGGCAAGAGTTATCACTGGACAAAATGGATACGGATGCGGGCATATACCGCGGTATTCGTTAGGTGCGGATGCGGAAGAATCCAAACAAATACGAACGAATCACAGATTCTAATAGGATACGACAAAACACTGAACAGATACGATACTGTATCCGCTAGGATGAAAAATACGAAGAGGTACTATGTCGTATACAGTTGGATCCCTTACTGTTAACAAATACGAAAATGTCATTTGCTCGAATCCTTCAATTTGGAAATCTGCAATGTTCAATCTGGCTCTGAGTTTTCCTTTGCGTCATAAAACATTTTACCCATC
>NC_049983.1:24642933-24643330 GCF_000003815.2 Branchiostoma floridae
TGGAAATTCGTTGCCCCCACCTCACAGCACAGACGGTGATTTCAATAAGGGAAATACCCTTTCCGTATTTTCTATGGATTCGTTGCCCCACCTCACGGCAGACGGATCCTAGGAAATACCATTTCGTATTTTCTATGGATTTGTTACCCCCACCTCTCATTTTTCACAAAAAGTACAGGTTTCGCGAAAAGAAATTCGATTTCCGATCAGACATACACATTTTTTGTCGACAAATGGTAATTTGCTCTCTTGAGCCAAAAAGAGCATTTTTCACAAAAAATACAGGTTTCGCGAAAACAATGTCCGATTTCCTCGGAACCAACTTTATTGCATGCGGAAAATTCCTCGACATCAGACATACACCTTGTTTGTCGCAAAATGTAATTGCTCTCCTGAG
>NC_049983.1:24643572-24688403 GCF_000003815.2 Branchiostoma floridae
CAGATATACACAATTTTTGTCGACAAATGGTAATTTGCTCTGCTGAGCCAAAAAGAGCATTTTCACAAAAAGTACAGGTTTCGCGAAACAATGTCCGATTTCCTCGAAACCAACTTTATTGCATGCGGAACGGTTCCTCGACACCAGACATACACATTTTTTGTCGAAAAATTCCGTAATTTGCTATGCTGAGCCGCAAAGACCATTTCACGGCAAAAAGGCATCAAGGATAATCTGCACGATCCTAACGAATCTCTTTTCCGTATCAACTTTATTGCATGCGGAACGATTCCGCGACACCAAGGACCATACATATTTTTTGGCCCCGAAAAAATGGTAATTTGCTCTCCTTGAGCCGAAAAGGAGGCCATTTTTCACAAAAAATACATCCTACGCGAAACAATGTCCGAATTTTCCATGGATACCAACCCTTTATTGCATGCGGAATGGTTCCTCGGACATCAGACATACCACATTTTTTGTCGAAAAATTGGTAATTTGCTCTGCTGAGCCAAAAAGAGCATTTTTCACAAAAAATTCAGGTTTCGCGAAACAATGTCCGATTTCCTCGAAACCAACTTTATTGCATGCGGAATGGTTCCTCGACATCAGACATACACATTTTTTGTCGACAAATGGTAATTTGCTCTCTTGAGCCAAAAAGAGCATTTTTCACAAAAAATACAGGTTTCGCGAAACAATGTCCGATTTCCTCGGAACCAACTTTATTGCATGCGGAAAAATTCCTCGACATCAGACATACACCTTGTTTGTCGCAAAATGGTAATTTGCTCCCCCGAGCCAAAAAGAGCATTTTTCACAAAAAATTCAGGTTTCGCGAAACAATGTCCGATTTCCTCGGAACCAACTTTATTGGATGCGGAATGGTTCCTCTACATCAGGCATATACCTTGTTTGTCGAAAAATGGTAATTTGCTCTCCTGAGCCAAAAAGAGCATTTTTCACAAAAAATGCAGGTTTCGTGAAACGATGTCCGATTTTGTCGGAACCCATTTCATTGCATCAGACATACACCTTGTTTGTTGAAAACTATTAATTTGCTCTCCTGACCCAAAAAGAGCATTTCCATGTTCGTTGACAGCCAGGGATCCATGTATATACGACAGCGTATTCCTTGTGTGTTATAATTCCAGCAGATACAGTGTCGCATCTGTTCGGTACTTTGGCGTATCCTTTAGAATCTGGGATTCGTTCGTATTTGTTCGGAATCTTCCGCATCCACATTTGAGAGATTTGACGGATACCTTGGTATCTGCCGGGATCCGTACCCATCCGTACGCTGTAGAAAGGCTATAAATGGCTAAATGAAATATAACAAAATACACAGGATTCGAGTGTTTAATTGTATTAAAGCTACAAGTGACAAGTAGAATCTTTAGAAAGGCGTCCTAACAGAAATTCTGCCTGCGCCTATCGAACGGTTTAATACACTTCTCCCGGCCATTCAGCGTCGATCTGGTAAAATAATAGTAACTTGTTGCTTGTTTCATGTGTTTTGTCCGGGTCAAATGCGTGTCACAGCCACTGTGCTTTTTAAATGTAAATTTATTCGGTGTTAATTGGTAAACAAGCAATCAGCACCAACGGGGGGCAGGTCTCCGTTCGGGCCAGATGAGAGTCATGTGACAGGGAGTACCCAATGACAGGCAAGTCTGGGGATTTCAAATGTACCGTTATGCGAGACGAAGCAAGCATTTTCCGGGCCTCTGTTGCGAGAGGAGAAGAAATGGAGAAAGTTTGGACCTGTTTTACCTCTGAAGTTCTGGTCGGGACTTTGCTTTCCAGCTGGGACCCCGCCGACCCAAAGAACGCCAAGCTATATGCGCTAGGATGCCTGGATTCTGTACAAAGTTGATGAGGCGGATTATGTTGGAGATTTGTGCAAGGTCACGGAATGGTAAATTCACTTTGAGCCGAGATTGCAAGGTGAACAAACTTTGCGACCTATCCAACACAAGTCATATGGATCGGACTGCGCAAATCTCAGCGGATTATTCCTCCTTCCGTAGCCTGTTGGAACCGTGTGCTCTTTTTAATAACTACCCCTGGTCCCGGCCCCGGAGTGTCGCTGGACAATGGAGTCTGAGTTGGACCAATTGGTTGGACACAGCACAGAATCGTGAATCATTTTGAAATTGCACAGTCACTGCGATTGATCCCAATGCCATCGACGTTAACTACAAGTTTTGAATAAAAGGCCGCAAAATTATATACCTGGATATAAGAGTATATGGATATTTCCGATCCAACCAAATGCGAAACCTGTATCCCCACTTATTTGCTACGTATACTTTTCTTGGATCCCATTCAAGAAAATCCGAAATCTGAATTGTTCCGTACCTGCTAAGCCGTTCGAGTCTAGACAAAATACGGGGGATACAGCTTTCGGATTTGGTTAGGATCCGGGAAAATCCGCATTTCGTATCTGCATAAACGTATCCAAAATACGGGCGGATACAGCTTTCGGATTTGGTTAGGATCCGGGAAAATCCGCATTTCGTATCTGCATAAACGTATCCAAAATACGGGCGGATACCACTTTCGGATTTAGTTAGAATCCGAGAAAGTCCGAATTTCGTATCTACGTATACGTAGCAAATACGTTTGGGATTTGGTTAGTATACGGAAAAATACCGACGTTTCGACGTGTTCTCCGCGGTAAGGATACGAAAAAATACCAATGGGATCCACTACCGTATTTGCCAAAAATACGGATTTCGTATTTTTCCGTGTTTAATTAGTCCGGATTCGAGAAAATCCGAAATTTCGGATCCGTAACAGATTCCGCTCGCATCTGTCCGTAAACGATCGTATCCTTCAAGGATACGGAAAGATAACGGCCCGGATTTGACTGCATTTGAACCCATTTTTTCCAGTGTATAATGATGTACCTGCAGTGAGGTTTGTTCGGGGATCATGCTTCTTTTGCTATCAAGTGCACCCTGTCTTTTAGGAGTAACCCTCCCGTACGATCCTGTGCGTAGATACAATGTCCGAAAAGTACCGACTTCAATCATCAGGGAAGTTAAGTCGCCAAAGTCTACTTTTTGTCCTACGTCTTTTCCGTACTAAACGGAACATTCATCACTGGAGAGCTACACCTATTCTTTGAGCCTCACACACGGCACCAACTTGCTCATTTCACAATCAAACTTATTGGTAAGAATTCCCTCCTGATGTTGCCATGTGTCTTCCATTTTCAACAAATCCAACACGATAAGAAGCTGTTCCACCTCGCAACCACACGTTGAGTGGGCGGATTGTGTAAAAGAACACGGTGTCTGTCTTCCTCTTAGTTTTACGTTGAAGAGGTTCATCAGTCACGTATGAATCAGGTTACAGCAATTTTTCTTCAATCAATGACTGTTTTGTAAAGGTACAGTACATACCTCTCAAATTTTCGATGTCTACCAGCACATCTTCGTCATGGGGAATGACATAGTCTCAGTTCTCGCGAGCTTTTATCTTTTGTGATCGCCATATGTTATCCCCATTGGTATTGTACTTCAATTTTAGTTGTAAACATTAAGCCATGTGTCTAGCTAGATCTGCATCCATTTCTTTTTTCCTTCTTTCCGGTCTGCTCAAGTAAACGTTAAAGGCCGCTGTAGAGCCTTTTCGGTTAGAGTGATACATGGCCATTAATGTTTGTTAAGACAGCAGTAATCCTTGTATCAGTGAACGATATGTTGACTAAGCCCCTTAATACATCACAAATGCCCACTAGCCGGGCCAGTATCAGTTTGGCTTTTGGCATGAAGGAAATCGAGCGCTGTATTGAATCATTCCATTTGCTTATATCAGCTGAGACTCACATTTCTGACTCTTCTGATTTTTCATGTCTACAAGATATGCTTGTATGCGTGTATGGTCGAGAGTAATAGAGCTGGACTGAGCGGTAGACTTCAGTTTGTAAGCTTTATATACATATATATATATATATATATATATATTATGTGAAAACCATGTTACAAAATAAACCAGGAAATCCTTGATATAGCATCTATGCTTTAAAACTTTGTTAAAAAAGATTTTGAGAATTTGAAATATCTTTTTTTCCATATCACGATGTTTTGGAAAAAAGGAGAGTATATATCAGAGTATATAGATGGGCTAGTATCATTTTGCAAGTTGGCTTCTGTCATGAAAGAAATCAAGTGCTGTATTACATCATTCAATTTAATACGTTTCTCAGCTGAGGATTACATTTCCGACTCTTTTATTTTCTCATCTATCCAAGCTAGGCTCTAGCCATAAAATGCTTGTATCATCGAGAGTTATAGAGCTGGACTGAACCTTAGACTTCAGTTTGTAAGGATGAAAGCTATATGATTGTACATATACATATTACGTGAAAACCGCCCATTATACAAAATAAACCAGGCAATCTTTAATAGGGCATCTATACTTGAAAACTTTGTCGAAAAAGGACTTGAGAACTTGCTATCTCTTTTCTTCATATCACGATCTATTGAAAAAAGATTTCACAATATACGTTATACAATAGTATACAGTATACAACAGTATTAACGATACTTGTAACTTTGACTACAGAGGTCTTGTTCAAAATATAGAAATCCAATGGTTTTCAGACTAATCATTACTATTTTTAATGGGAGGTTGGAGTGGTTAACAAACATTGTAAGAGCCGATCGAAAGATTGTGGATAGTAACGTCTTCTCTTTGCTCCTGGCAGTTGTGGGTAACTACTGAGACTTCAGAAATGAAAATTTGTAACCTATAGCTTTATGTACTATTATACAGACATGATTTCAGTTCCCTATAGAACTTGTAAATGGGCAAGATCTAGAGGAATTTATTTTATCGTCTGACAAGCTCCCAAGTGTGAAAATCTTAGCAACGAATTGAGATATATGCCTTTACCTTTGTGGCAGGTTTCAGCTCATTCAATTACAAAAGAAGCCTGTTAAAGCCCAAAGACATTGCACTTTGACTACCCAACGCTTTTTCTCGCAGTGGTTACATAATACAACAGACGTGTGATGCCGAAAATGATTGCAACATCCATACGGGAACGCCATGCCTGGAGCGACCAGTACATAATCTTTAAGTTTACTATTCAGTACCCTACAGGCGATTGACGTTGAGTCTACTTAACTTCAGACTGCCAGCTAGCACTTACAAATGCTACTACACTACACCACAGCAAAATGGCGTTTTTGTAATGTGGTACATAGAATTTAAAACGGGAAGTGGCTCATGGCTTAGATGGATAGGTGCTTACATCCGCCGCGTGATTTACATCGTCACTTTACAAAGGAACAATTCAGACATCGATAGCTGTCTCAGCAAACGTGTTGTAATGAACGGATGATGGATAAAACCTATTTGGGGCTAGAAGATCAATATGAAATAAGTGCAGCAGGTGAAGTAAGAAATCAGCAGAGGCGGCCACCCATCAAGCTTCCGCGCTCTCCCATCTCGCAAACTCAGCAGAGAGGGATTCAGGTCAATTGCCTGGAGTTGCAGTAATTTTCCGGCCCATTACGTTCCCTCCACCCCATCATGATTTTCCAGGGCGGGTTCCGGGAATTTGCATCTGTCGGACGTTTGGAAGATGTATGTTGGAGGCTCAACTTCGGGATGAGTTATCTGTACACCGATCTTTCTGCCCGCCGGTAACGGACGACTTTCAGAATCTTTCAGCGCGGATGGATGAGCCCCTTTGTCACGATGACAAGTAGGATGTCTTACTGAGACGATCTGTCACGGCCGACTTAAGCCACGCCATCTTCTCATAACGTTCTCAAAGACTCTAACAGAATCGTAATCGTCCATAATAAAGATTGTCATTTTTTTAGTAGTGCTGTATTTCTGTGATCCTGAACGGCCTATGTTGAACTGTTCTTCAATAATCTGTTTAGAATATTGCTGTCTGAACATTGGATATAAAAGGCATATTTTCGTCTATGGGCGTGGTCACATATAGGTCGTGCGATCGTCGCTACAAAAATGTACGTACCCTGCGAAGTTCAACTGTCTTTTGTACACAAAATGCTGTTTAGGGTCTAAGTCGGTGGTTAGTTCTGTCACAGCCTGCTTGAAATTCCTATGGCATCAAAATACGACGATCCCACGACCTATGTGACCGCTCCTTACAGCTCAACAACCTTTAGAAAGATGATAGTCAATGCCCAGTCATAACCCCCCCCCCCTCACATTAGGTGAAAATCGATCGGACGACGATTCTGCGGTAATCGACTGAGCTTCGATTATAATAATGATTTAATTGCACAACAAGTGTATAATGTACAAAATATGCCTTGTATTTGACGGGGACAGTTTTCAGGTGAAAAATACGCGCAACCCTCTGTCGATCTTAAATATGGCCGATCTTCCATCTATAAGCCCGAAGATCGTGGATAATGTGACAGGGGTATTACTCAACGACCTTTTTGTGGTAGTTTTGCCTTTCAACTACTAGTATGCTTCAGACTGTCCCTAATTTGGGCGTGGTGGCCTCCACACGATTGATGAATGCGAGGGCTTACGCGTTAATGATTATGATCGCACGTCCGGAGTTTGATTAAGAGTGAAACATCCGCGTAATGTATAATTGGGACATGGTGCCGCCTCCACAAAGGTGCAAGGTGCAGCGAGAAACGACTGATAAGGACAAGTAATCACGCAGTCCTTTGCCAAAGGCCCTAATGGAAAAAAAAAAACTTATTGTATTCCTCAAATGAAAGGTCGCCTGTGTTGGTAGTTAAAAAGTTAAACTTTGGTACAGGAAACACGTGATCAGTGAGTGTTTCCTTTGTGTTTGAACAAAGCCCACCTTTGTAATCATTATTCTACTCTTGTTTAAGATATTTTACATGTAAAATACTTGCTAAGCTAGGATTTATCTCCAGATTTAAGCACATAACGACATGTGACAACCCAATACAAAGAAAATTATATCTATTAAAGTATGTCTAGACGTTAGAAATACCTCTAATGATTGTAAAAGCCCATTTTTATCTCATACTATAGTAACTACACACTCTTGTATTATGCACATTAGCTACATAGAACTGTACTTATGTAGCAGTAGCTGCCAAGCTTTGTACATTATGCAGGAAAGATATTGTTCTTGTAAAGGATAAATGATCATTAATTAGCGAACCTACTTTAGTCTTTCTTTGCTACTTATTACTGGCTGTAATCTAAATCTTGTTGATTAATCATAATTTCATATCATATAATTACACACATTAGAACAAAGACTAACCACCCCTTGAAAATCTTTGCACAGTAAAGTTAGCACACTTACAGCTCTCCAGCTCCATGGTGCAGTTTTGCTCGTCAAGTGGGTACTTCCGTAAGTCCATGGGGCAGGCGATTTTCGCCGTGATTCTGTGGGGAGGAAGAGGAACAATTAATGAGAACGAGCAGCATTCTATCAACCTAAGACATGGTGGATAGGATATATCTTAGAGGCTATTAAGGACTTTGATGAATCTTGTGTAAATAGGTTGCATGCCTCTGCAAGTTCGGTGTCCTAAAAAACTTTGGCGTTCGAGGATCGATACAAATGCAAAATCAATCGCAAACATATCTAACTAATGTAGATATCATTTTCTGGTGTCTGCAGTACTTTTGGATTTAAAGTTAGAAATGGTAACAAAAAGTATTCTAAATCTTTTCTACGATTTTAGACGAGACCAGACAGTCAGGCACCTTGCGTACGAAGTTTCTAGTTAAACTTGTATTCGTGAGTTTTCTCTCTAAAGTTCATTATCGCACCATCTTGTCGTGCTTATTGCACATAACGATAGTCAAATCAAATCAAAACATACATGCACACATTCGGTAAAAGCAACTTTGGCATGTTGATTACCAGGTTTTTTTGCAACGTATACTAAGATTACACGGCGTTAATCATTTTAAGCGTAGGTTTTAAAACAATGCTTTACCCTAATCCGAAAGATAAGATTGGGTACAGCTAGTTGGTAGCGTTGTCCACTCTCGACTCCCCGAAGAAGGTTTCCCATTATACAGTTGGGTTCCGAAAAGTGCTTTATCATGGCGGTTCGGTGGAGTTACAAGAAGTACAGATGGTTGCACAAAAACTCAAATAGGTCATGGAGGTGAAATAATCACCAGTGAAAGATCTATTGGCCTGATAAGGATGGATGAAGAAGTGATGTGAGCAAAAATACACCGGTGGTCCCCTAAGCAGCCTTCCAGCTCCCTGCGGCCGTCAACGTCGTCACGGCCCTCACCTTCCTGGAAGTTTTCATGTGCTTCGCATACGTACTTTCCAGCATGAAACAGAGATAAAGTAAAACTAAACCGATATGCTAGAGTCCTGAGAACATGATTTCGATATGCTCAAAAGACTTGATTTAATGATATAGCAAGTAAGACCCCCTAGCATCAATGCTGCTTTTACACATTGGATCTTGAGTTATTCTTTACTTGTTCATTTGCAAGTCAATGTTATGGCTTCTTTTCATTTAACAGGGATGAGAATGGGACTATCTATAGTGTCGATCTTCATTCAGCTCTTGTTATTCAGTCTGAGTAGGCATTCACCAATAATGTGTCTGGAATCGTCGCTTGTTCAGACATTGGCCACAATTCAGCAAACGTTAATGTCCCATACGCTACTTATCAGTCTGGGCCTGGTTACTCCGGGATATAATTGTCTCCCACACACAGAACATCTTTCCTGTATCTATTTTCCAGCAGCGTATCACAAAAGACACTCTGCTTATATACTTTGCCAGCAGTCACTTACATGTACCTACATCAAAGAAATGAAGGTACCGTCTATAAATATGACTCAACCTGATGTCTCTTCTTTTGACAGGTTTTAGTATGGATGTCCGTGTGTGCCTTAGCTATTGGCTCGACACCTAATTCTGTTGCCGCACTGTAAAGCTGGCGTTGGCGATAATGAGTTACTTAAAGAAATGTAAGATCCGGGCACAATAGCACCCATTCATTTTAAAAGAGGGGACTTCTGGATACATAATGCTGCGATGGACGTGGACACATTATTTGATATTGAGGTAACTTGTCAGCATCAAATCGCCACCATGGACAGAAAGGTGGTCTGCTGATGTTGAGTAAAGCATGTCGAGCTCTGCTGACAGAAATATTGAAGCATTGCGACGGCGGGAACTCTCCCTGCATGTAGAAGTGTTGGTGAGGACTCTATAGAATAAAGTATAGTTTTCATTGCGACAATAGAAATACATGGATACGTGTCAGGGGAAGGAATGGGCAGTGATTTTTGTCTGAATCATCATATCACTCATACCGCTGCTTGCCAGGCCATAGCACACCTTATCAGTTTTGTCGTGTGGCGTATACGTAACAGCAGAGTGCTCGACCCATAATCCAAGGGTTAATTCCACTGAAAAACAGCCGATCCTGTGAGACTTTCCTCTCTTCACTCATGTGAGTGATTCCGAACGTATTGAGGTCAAGTGAGTTAGCGCCAAATGGCAGCCGCTCCAGACTACCATTAAGCTCCTTCTGTTGTAATATCCTCACAATTCAGCCCTTGTCTGCGCATGCGAAAATACAGAAATGGGCCAACCCAAAAGCAATATCAACATATCAATGTCAGAACTTTTAAAGACAATTAGCAGCTACTATGGACCTATTGTGACTATTTTTCTTGTTATGCAACATTACTAGACAAGCTAAACGAAGTTTAAGAAAAAAACAATTAACACGCTTGACAGTAGTTTAATCTAAAGGCGGGAACAACAGCGAGCTGAGCTGACAGGACCTCTACAATCACGCGTCCACAAATCCAGCCTGAGCCAGTGGATTTGCGTGTAATAAGGTACTTCCCCACTCCGTCTTACTCAGTCGGCTCCTAGTCAGTTACTCATGACACATTGGCAGTTCCAACAACAGGTTACATTAATGCCTGTTCATCAGCACAATGGACAGGGCCTGGCTTCTTCATCACGCCTTTCCTCAATCATGATCGGCCCAGAAACGTCTGTACACATCGACCACAGATGATGTGTCCTGCCGGCAGCGTGAGGGATGGCACGCTCATTAGGCGCGTTAGTCCTGCGTGAATGATAGATCTGCGCGCCCCATTAGTGGGTATAGTACCTCAGCACCACGCCGGTGGGATGGTGATTGAGCACGGCATCGCGCCGATGGTGGTCGGGCCTGGGCGGAAAACTGCTGACTACAGGCGTTCTTACCGCCACCCTTGACATCCCGGCGAAGGGGTCAGCCATCTAGGGCGGTAAATGACGAGCCACTGCTGAGAGAACAACGAGGGCGATAACACTTTGGGAGCATGTGCGTCTGGCTCCTGGCTGGTCATTCGTCGTACAATCAAACCCTCGTGTCTCAAGAAGACATTCAACAAAACACCAAGCTTTGGCAATTATTTTCTTAACTGTAAAACATAACCCCTTGAGGGGCTGGTGCTGAGATGGCAGTGAAACTTAAGTGCTTCTGGAAAAGGAGATTACGGGCAGATTGCATTCCACACAGGGCTGTGCAGACAAACGACCTAAGGGCTCAAAGTGGGTCATGGCAGATGGAACGATGAAATTGGGGTTACTGTGGCACATGCGGGTGCAACTTTAGCATCTTACTGGGCCAGTTCCCATTTGGTTCTTATGAGCAGCACTTTAACTTTACCATCGCAGAACGTTAAACGTTAAAACCGTACTAAGTTTCTCCTTGGGAAGCTACCGTGGACCAAAAACAGGAATAAAACATGACTGACAAATAGATACCTTGACGACCTACATGTTGGTCCTATGCCTCATGTCTATTAGACCACTGACTGGCCACAGGACACAACCACCCAAAACGCATTTATTAAAGCAGTGATATGTCTCTGTCTGCCTAGCACATCTACCATCACCAGTGGTCAGCCCTTGCCGCAAATGAAAAGGGCTGGCGAGACACAGTCCACCAGTCTGTTTCGCATAGGACTGGCTAGCCACAAGCGTGCATGTGGCCGACGTTGGCCAATCCCCTTGATGACCTACGTACGCAAAGTCCAGCCAAGACGAACATATCGGCTGTGACATAGAAGACTGGATGACCAAACAACTTAGAAATTTTCTCAACACAACTGATAGAAAGAAGTATCATCCACGAAAGTTTCGTGACCTGTGGACGCCCTACAACTGATTGCCTGAGAAATTAGAACGCGACCTAATCAAAGCTTAGCTTCGCCCGAAGCTTGGTCAGATTGGCGTTCATCTTTACTCAAGGTCCTAAACCAAGATTCCACAGCCAGCAGCGTTAATGAATATCGGAGTGATCGTGACATCTAGTTTCTACCCGTGTGATTAGTGACTAATGGCCACTAACATCAAACTAATACATCATCGTAACCCATCCCACTTTGTCAATATGAAAAAAGTTGTAGTCTCAATTAATGTAGCAAATACTTGAATTTATCCTGGGCATTTGTGAAAGGTTGCAATATGTAAAGTTCGTTCCTGTTTTATTGTGGTATCTGTCTTCTTTAGATACTGATAGGTAGCAATACCTTGACAATTTCTGGTATCTCACAATCTTAGGCAATATATCATTTCGTCGTAATGCAAGACGTGTGCTCTAAGTGTTCTCACGTCAGTTGGTAGATTTCCATAATGTCTTTGTGTACGTAACTGACGTTAAAAGTCTTATACGGCGCACATCTATCCTTAATCTGGGTAAAGTGATTATTTCAAGTTAAAAAGATAAATTCTTAATGGGTAGACGCTGACTTACGGCACTCCATTCATCAATGCTGCTGGGGACATCGGTTCGGAATTTGTCGAAGCACTCAGCAAACTTTTTATCCGGTTAAAAACTGGGACGTCGCCTCACTCCACTGGGTCACTAGATAAAGCTTACAGTCCCGGTGCCTCGAGCCCACCCATCACAGCAATGTGAACAGTCATTTGTCATCGCACTGCTGTAAATTCAGAGGCATGGGCAATATCTCCACAGGTTTCATATCTACAAATATATACCAACTTTCATTCCGGAGATTGTTATCCAAAAGTCCCTGCAGACATTAACAGTGGCATTCAGCATGATACCCCATACCTCTGTCATTCTTACAAATGTATATGTAGTCTTGGTCTATTTTGAATATATATTGGAACGTCTGTCTAAAGACTTGTATTCCCGTAAGGCAATACTTTCTCATAGAACTACACTGACAATGTGACATTTCGGGTTGTCAAAAGAACAAGCAATATTGCCACAATGACATTATTGATGTTGTTCCATGTCTTTGACAATGAATTGACATTTGTGTCTTCGTGAAATTGTCATTGTAGAGACAATCCAATGCCGTGTGATTGGTATAGAATCTTATTGGGGGGAATTGAAGTAGCTGGTATGCGTAGATACAATTGCTTGTATGACAAAATAACAAAATGTGTTTTCTGTCTACTGTCACACCGATATCACAATAATTGATACGCCCAGGAATAAATCGCTCCACCAGTTGTTCGTGGAGTTGAAAGGCACTATCTTTCTTGCCGTACGAACTCTACGAGGACAAAATGAGGAAACTTTCGAGTGTTCGAAACTCATCTGAACTTCAGTCTTTGTACGCACGGTCCAAACAGTCGTTCTACTTCGTCTGCTTCTTGTTCTGATGACTCACTCTTTGATTATTCTTGGGAGAACATGGAACGGGAAAACTATACCAGTCACGGTGTGGTTAGGGAATTTTCCGTTCATGTCTGATCCCCGTCATAAGAACTTGTACTTTGTGGGTACTATAACCTCTATCTTTGAGATGGATACACATAACGACACAATAAATGTATTATCCAGCTCACCGGATCAATTTTGTCCCTCTTATAACCCATGATATTACATTTCGAAAAGCTTGAGGGAGCGAGAGCTTTACAGCTAGACATATATTAGCATTATGTGTTCCAAGTCTCCAAAGTGCATTTTCCAATATTAAATTGACTCACTGACTCCGGCATGCAGTCCAAGGTAGCAGTAGCCGTAAGGACAGTCTTTATACAAGAGTTCATCACATACGGCGGTCAACTCATTCCTGATCCATGTTTGACGTTGCACCCCAGAGACTGCACATCCTCCGCCTTTCCTTGACAGACTTTTTTTTCAATCTGGATACGTGCCAAAACCACAGCAAGTTCTTACTTTTTAACTATACACAAGAAGCTGAGCAGTGGTCCTGCCAAGTTGATTATACGCTACTTAATGTCTAACTATTTGTTGCGTGGAAAGTGCAATTGACTCCCAGTAACATTCTATAAGTGTTACAGCAGAATGACGTCGTGTGTGGCTTAGCTGGTAGAGCGTTCGGCTCGGAATCTAGAAGTCCCGAGTTCGATACCTGCCTTGCCCAGACGTTGTGCCCTTAGGACAAACACTTAACACGACTTCTCTCACTTCCTCCATGTGTAAACATGGGTACCTGACTTCGGTCGGAGAGGTAAAAAAAAAGAATACATATACTTTCTGTCTATACAGTCAAACCTGTATTAAGGGCCACCTCTACAGAGGGGCCACCTGTCCATAGTGGCCACTTTTTGTCGGTCCCTTGGGTATTTTATCTACAAGTTGCCACCTCTATACAGAGGCCACCTGTCTATAGTGGCCATATTTGTCCGGTCCCTTGAGTGGCCACTATAGACAGGTTTGACTGTACTGTGCATGTGGCACAGTCAAGTAAGGTAATAACTTGAGTGCAGTGCCAAATTGTCCCTCGTCTGTCCAAAAGGAAATGAAAAAAAAAAATGCCGATGATGACTACTGACCTCATGCCGTACAGAATGTTGCCGTTTGGTTCGATCCGAATGAGCCTGTTGTCCACGGTGACGCGGTGGAGGAAGGAGCTTTTGGAGTTGACGAGGAACGTGTCCGGCACCCACAGCTTCTCCACCAGCCGCCCGTCCAGGCTCAGGCTCTTGTTGGTGCCGGTGTACTGCAGACGGTTGTCCCGCCAGTATTGCCGCAGAAACACGGTGATGGTATAATCCTGGAGGGAAAAGGACTGCATTGTATTGTTTTGTAGTGACAGGTAAAAAAACATCCACTACCTTATGGCTGTTCCGTGTTTAAAAGAGCAACATCCTGTGCACATGTTGGTATGATCCCGAAAAAAGAGATTGTGTTGTTTTCCTTTTTTGTTTTGTTTTATTACTGAACTGTTAAAAACATTTATGCACAACACCAGCATCCACTACCAAACGGTTGCTTGACGACAGCAACGTCTTGAGCACATCTTGGTATGATCCTACGACCTGGAGAAAAGAGTATTGCATTGTGTTGTGTTGTTCTGCTTTGTTTTGTACTGAAATATTAACTTAAAAATGTTTTAAGCACAACACAAGCATCCACTACCTGAATAGTGGCCCCGTTTTTAAGAAGAGTCACACATTAAGCACGTAAAATCATCCATAACAAATATAAAAAAGAGTAGGGGTAGTTCCCGGTGTAGATGGATCAAAAGTTTTCCAGTCCAAGTCAGGTAGGGAATTTCCTAAGATGTCTTTGCAATCCCAGCTTTTCCTATGGACTTAGTCGAAACTTGATGTGACTGAATTAGCTAGAAGAGGTTCAGCTGTATTAAGTGTTAGTTCAGTACCCAAATGTGTTCCATGTGGCCTTGCACTGAACAAATCTCGTTATTTAAAAATTATTAAGTTGCAAGCAAAACTAAGTTGGGTGATCTACCCAAACAGTAGCTTTAATACAGTAAGGCATGATTATGACATACTTATCGATAGTGCTTGATTACTACCGTGGCAGTATGTCTTTTTCACCTTGAGTGGGAATAAAGTTTAAGATATTATTATCTTTGTAATAACACCAATGAATATACTTTAATTCTATATAGAGTAAAATTTACCCGGAAAAAATAGAATTAATGTCATTTGACGTCTTCCATATGTACATCTCCGGCATAGGCACCGGGGCTTCAACATAGAGCCACAAAGTGAATACCGATGCGTCCCCAGGCATCGTGGTTTAGCAGTAGTCCTTATCATAAGACTGGGATCTAGACGATAACGGAAAACAACCGCGCCTGCATATGATAAGGGTAAATGTCGTAATTAGCCGGTGTGGCTGGAGGCTTACGGAAAGGCAGATACCATGGCATTTATTACTTGCAGTATCCACGTTATTGAAATGTCAGAAGTTTATTGAAGATCCGTCTAGATCTAGCAGTCCGTAAGTTGTGCAGCATTTTTAAGATAAATGCTGATGTTTCAGCTAAACGTGGTAAGCAGACTGTGAAGTCTGTTACGGTAATGTCTTTCTGTCGTAATGTCTTTCTAAAGCTTGAACCACTCCGCAAGTGCGACAAAAGTTGACTCCTCCTAGGCATATAGAATAGCGGTAACTTTTTCTGCTTTTATGTCAAGGGTGATGGAGGGATGGGCAGATTTTCTGGGTCGCGGTCTACAACTGACAAGTATTGCAAATATTTAGAACATACAGATGCATTTATTTAGATTTTCATCGAGTAATGTGGTCCCGGTCTGTGTACCATGAAACAAAAAGAGGCGGTTATTTTTCAACACACTCTTGGGGCTGGGGGTCTCCAGATCTGACTGCACTTTCTACTCCCATGCAGTGCAGATCAACTTGGCGATAACTGTCTGGACTGTCTGCAGCCGCCACGCATCAACTTATGATGCAAGCGAACGATGGATGGAGTTGTAACAATCTTCTTTATGTTGAGTTTTATGATGTTGCGATAAGAAGCATTCACTGCATTCCTCTGACATTATGTTAGCTCTTAACGTTAAATATTAGCTTACTGGGGCAGATATCTCAGCTTATTGTGATAAGTGACAGGAAACGGATGTTATCGTAAGTTTATCTACCAGCGTTTTTGAGATTTACGTACCAGGAAACTGCTCAAACAGAAACCGTCTAAGTTCTGAATAAACTAGGACACTGAATTATTCAACGTTGCAAAAAATCTAAGGAATCCATCAGGAAGTCTTTCATCATGGCCCGCAGTATGTTTATGGAGTCCATTTTGCGATCAAAAGCTTAGATGACGTCAATAACACTGCGCTGAGTTGACGGATCTTGAGCAACATTTGACGGTCCGACACCTGCCGTAGGCTCGCGGTAGAGTAGAGAAGGGTTGGGTTAACCTGGCCCCGCCTCTCTGGCACCCTTCGCGTTACTGGCGTCGCACCAGGTGATTAGCAGCGAGCACGTTGTGCCGAGAGGAAACCATTCATTTCATATCAGGAAATTCAAGAAAATGTCACCAAGCGGGTGTCTTCTTAAGATAAAGCGTGCTTCAGAATTTCAGCGCCAGGACGTCGTTAATCTTACGTCAGGCAAACACAACAGTTCATCTCACGGCGTGTACATCTGTCCCCTAAGGGGGTAAACCGTCAGCCGAATATGAACAGTAAAACAACTTCTCATAACTTTTTTTGTGTTCTACTGTCAGCATTTACACGATTGGGGAAACGTAACCTGGTTTTAAGGACATGGTTGTAACTACGCAATGTACTGGAAATGAGATATTTCTATGTTTGTTTTATTACCCATTTAAATTAACAGTTGTGATCCTCCTGCTGAAAAAGTTGTTTTATGTATGTGTGTGTTTTTTTCTTGTGGCTACACAAAATCACTTTCTTTATCTTTAAGCTTCCGACCAATAATTCTCTCTTTTGTCACTCTGTCTCAGTGACTTTAAAAGCGTCAAATTAAATAAACCGGTTACTGATACTTTACCTCAGCCCACATTGAGATCTGCGATAACACCATGAATCGGGACTAATAAAGAAATTGATTGATAAAGAAACACATGTACTTTTCCGTTATTTGTAACTGCTTTATGCAACATTTTCTTCACACAAACTGTCCTACAGGAGATGCATTGCCAGACGTTTTATTACATTGCCGTTAACATGACATTAACGCAGTCGTTAAGGAGTTATCTTTTGCGGCTTCGCTTTGTGCCATAAAGCACAAACTCCGCACAAATACCCGTTTTACAACAAGCTGTTCCCAACCATAGCACACCGAACAGGTTGCTTAGAAATGGCTTCACCTTCAAAATTTACACGCTGCCAGAGGCGTCAGGTAATAACCATGATAAACACATTCCGTCCGGACCCGGAGTATTTATGTGTGTGTGTGTGGAGCGCAGCGATACCCAGCTGTTCAATGCCTGTGCCTGTGGCTCGCTCCATGGCGAGCTGACACCAGGGTCATCCCCGCCAGTGACTTCCTCTGCGCCTGTCAGCTTTATGAGGATTGCTTGGCCACAGCTGTCAGGTATGAACTGGGTCACTGTGAAATACGACCAAGTCATTAGACTTTTAAATGAAGATGGGATTTTTATCATAGGTTTTGACTACATATCATCATCATTTCTCGCAAACTTTGGCATTATTAGTAAGGTTATGGTTTGACCGATGTCATCCCTATCAAACTTCTTTTCACCGCAGCATCCGATATGCGGTACCAGACGTTTTAATTTAAAGTCCCTGCATTACAGCGCTGCACAGTTTTGTATGGCCAGTTGACTAACTTTCTACCAAATATCGTTGCCTTAAACTTTCTAAGTATTAAGAACACTACAGCGCAAGTTATGCGACGTCCGGATTAAACGTTTGATGGAGGTGAAAGTGGAAAAATAGCTTAGGGTTAGAGGTCACGTATTTTTCTTGGTTATGACCTGATATTGATACAATGAGGCAATCATGGCAAACTGCAAGTGTATTGAAAAGAATAGAGGTGGAGGTCGTAGTCCGTGACATGCCATAGCTTTGAATGTTTAAAGATATTGATGATACCTCGTTGTAATGGTACTAACGTGTACTTGTAGTGCATCCTTTGTAGTTCATATATGTAGAAATATAAGCTTACGAGTGTCTTAAAATGAAAATCCATTTTTCTTGATCCGAAAATTCACCTGTTTCTCTCCTAATAGCTTGTAGGTATGTGCTGGAATACCTGTAGATATTGTAGATATTATCAGTTGATATATAACAGCTATTACTAAAGCTCTACACTGTCGCTCAGAACCATTGAGATAAGAGTTACAAATGTTAACGCCAAACACAGGATTACAAATAAATGCATTTTGTGCGATACTGTGATTGCATAAATGTACCAGGCATACCAAAGATACAGTTAGTGGATAATCGGACTTACTGAGATAACAGTTACTGATATTGTAGCCAAATAAATGGATACTGACAAACGCAGTTTGAAAGTTGTTGAGATTACAACGATACGTTCCAAAGTTACTTCTGATCTTTGAGTCTGGAATACTAAAGTTTGCGGAGCTTTCTCCACACAATGGTCACTACGTCATGTCTAGACAGTCGAACACCAGAGATCGTATAAGTACGGGTATTATGGTTACTGGTTAGTAATTTGCCTCTGGGGACTGGTGGAGCAACCTTTAAGGCACATGCCGCAGGGCTTTAAGAACATACCGTTTTGCAACTCTACTGGTAGCATTATGGTGCTATTGTCTTGGGGAAAAGACAGTCGAACACCAGAGATCGTGTAGCTACGGGGTATTGACAATTTATTTTGGTTAATAATTGACTCTAGTGACTGGTTTAGGGCGCATGCCGCAGGGCTTCAAGACCATACCGTTTTGCAATTCTACTTGTAGCATGATTGTGCTATTGTCTTAAAAACAGTAAAAATAAATGACCATGAATCCCAGTGATTGCACAGAGTTGTTTGGCCCAATGGCTATTGAAATGAAGATGAAAGCCGCCCTGTGTGCTTTATCATCTGGTGAGTCGGTTTCAGGACGTAACTTTTAACGCATCAAAATGATGCATTTCGACTCGCAGTTTGAAAAAAAAAAGAACTATTCAGATTAAGGTTTGGTTTGCTCCGCGATGGAGCCAATAACTGGTATTTATTCGCATGTCGGTAGCAAAATTTTCACTGTGTGATGCCAACGTGACCCTGTATTGATTTTCCTGTGAGCATACAACTATAAAGTATCGCACCTTTACATCTCCAACAGCTTTGCCTGCCATAATTGTAAACGCCTATCACATGAGATGTAGATGTCTATCGCATTGTCCTGTATGGACGTTGCATCTGCTCGGGGTAAATTCAACAGATAAAGAATGCACTATCGTGTCCATCGTTATCGCTGTCTACCAAATCGTGACAGTCAGTGATTTTATGTTATACCGAGAGATTCAACTATATCGACTCGTTAGACCATACTGTTTCAGCCATATCTTATCTGTAATAGATTTTGCGTCTGACCGCGCATAATTACATGTTGGGTAGTTATGATGGTACATTCGTTGGTAGTAAACTTTAAAGAGTGAGATGTAAGTCAATGAATGCTCAAGCTCAAACCAACGATGCATAAAGCCACTGAATTAGTCCAGGGTTTTGTATGAACGGGCTCATACCACCACTGAAATGAGCTCGTACCATTATCAAATCAGTATCGTGCCACTGCTGAAGCTTGCTCGCACCAACGTTAACACTGAAAAAAGCTCCTGCCACCACTGAATCAGGCTGTTCCACAACTGAATACGCCTTTACCACCACTGAATCAAGCTGTACCACCACTAAAACAGGCTGTACCACCACTGAATCAGGCTTTACCACCACTGCGTCAAACTGTACCACCACTGAATCAAGCTGTACCTCCACTAAAACAGGCTGTACCACCACTGAACTAGGCCATATCCCCTGCGTCAAACTGTACCACCACTGAATCAAACTCTTACCAGCACTGAAACAAGCTCTGGCGAGCGCTGAATAAGGTTTTACCGAGACTGAATCAGACTTTTACAAATCATTACCGATGCTGACGATCGTCTTTCTGGGAGAAAGATTCACATATTTTTGGTTCTTCGCTCATGTGGATACTCCTGTTAACTCTGTCCATTGCACCCGATCAATGAGAAATGCAGTCGTCTCGGGATCCTCAGCTCTCTTCAGTTTACAGAAGTGTCTCTCATCTCATTGTTCACTGATCTGGCTTCACACGACACGGCATGATTAATGGTAGAGCTCCAGGGTACCATCGATTGCTGCTGTTTAGCTCCCCACATTTAGCTTTTCCTTCGTGTTGTCATTACTTCTGTTACATAACGCGCCTCGATTGGCATCAAATGCAGCTCTTTTCAATACAGCCTTTTACCATCAATCCCTGAAATGGTCTTATCTGAATGTCTCTAGTTTAACGCACCACATAGGCTTCTGGCAATGTTGTTTGAACATGACAAGATGGGAACGATCCGCGCTTCCTGTAAAGTCCGTCCAAGTTTGAGATTTGCGATTTCCTGGAACTGTGGATTTTCTGCCAAATACAGTTGAGTTTTGATATGAAGAGAGGAATCTCCAGTTCCCCAGTGGCAGCTGACTATGGGATTGATCAATCTCAAAGCAGAGTAAGCCCTCTTCATCCATCTGTCTGTGACATGTGTATAGATCTCATGGTGATGACCGGCAGTAACTCTCATCCGCCGTTGGAGAGTGAAGTCTTAATGCGATAGCAAAGGTCGTCTACCTCACACAGAAGTACTAAAGTTAAAAATCGATTTCTTTAGCCCGACAAAGATTATTCCACGAGGACAATGCTATTGCATTAAACTAGAAATTGTATCACATCAGTTGCACGGACAGGTCGCTGTCCGGGTAATGCCGCATTCTTTATGGTTTAGCCGTAATGCCATTGGGTACGTTAATGCAGACCATCTTGCACTCTTCTGCCCACAGGCTCACAATTAAAGTTTTGCTGCCCTAAAACGTCAATTTGATGATAAAAGCATAGTTTCCATCAATGTCACGGCGACGTCCCGTCTGCAAACTAACAAGGGTCCCTCCACAACGGGAGTGCGGCCAACTCGGGTAATTCTGTCTGATAAAGGTCTGGCATAAACATGTATTCTTTTGTTGTGTGCTTTTTGAAAGGCTTGGCATAGAAGGTAGATCCAGTCCTCTAGTGCCACACTTGGTTTGACCCATTTTGCATTTGCTATAGAAAAACCTACCCAAAGACCTGACAGTTAAAGCGATAAAGGTGGCAAATGGGTTCCTTTCTATTGAGATATTCAACCATATCTTCTCCTTACCTGGTAGTGCAATGCTGCTTGTCACTGCTGGTGGCTTTTTGGCCAGAGAGACGCTCATTCTTATCAACAAGTTTGATGGATTCTTTATGCACTACAGGAAATGGGCCTTTTGGTTTTACGTTCTAAAATAAAGAAAATGGAAACAGTGCCAGCACTTTACGTTTCAAAGTCAAGGTTGGACAAAACTTTCGCAAAATACCAATGAGCTATGTTTGTTTCCCGGATACTGTTAATTTAGAATTCATCATCATCATTATCTTAATAATCAGTCACTCACTCACGGCCCATAATAGCAGTGGCCGTAGGGGCTTCACGACATCCAATAACTTGGTTATCCTACCAAAGGAACCATTAGTGGCTCTGCTTATTCCATACTCAAGTGCGTCACGACATAATCGCGTTAAACTCCAGCACATATAAATCTACAACCATATCTTATAACATGTAACTGTTACAATTTCACCGTTAAATCAGTTCAGTCATTGTTCGATGGGAAACGGTAGCAGACATCTTGGATAAAGTATGGGCTTTATCTAATAAATGCGTGTCTGCAGAAACAATATCCAGACAGAAGCCGTTACATACGATCGGGGTCACGGTAATATATCTTCTGATGCATGTCGGACTGTACAATATCCAGACAGATATGAGTAGTTTCATGAGCTTATTCTTCCTTTGCTTAGAACGTGCTGTGGGTTCCCTTTATCTGTCACGCCAATGTGAGTACATAAAATGCCCATGTCCGTTAACAAATCTTACAAAAGTGTTCTTTATACCATTGTTAATGCTGCGTTGTTGATTATAATTACAGCAATTATTCTTAGTCTTTGTTAGAAGATTACGTTGCTGGAGTGACTTTCTAGTACATGGTCATGGCTTGTTCAATAAAGCTTTATGGAGTGTTTCTTACAAGCTTCATCAAGGTATTATTACGTTCATCTTATCACATTATCACCCCCTTGGGCCCATCAACAGGACATGGCAAAACATTAGGTACTTTATGGAAAGGTAGAATCATTCGTCATCGGAACTTTTAATTAGATGAAACAAGATTTTAAATGTCTGCGGCTGTTGCACCAAGACTAGCTTTTTATCACCCGGTAATCACCACAAATCAAGTCACACTGATTGGTTTTCTGATGGTTACTCGGAATCTTGATGATGTCGTAAACTTCAATCTGCGTACATATAAGAATATCATAAAAGAACCTATAAAACTATGTGGATGGTATTATTAGAGTGTTAATCATTCATTCCGTTTAGAGGTACAGCTATGTAATTTGTATATATATATATAAATATATAAATATATAAATATATATACGTGTGTGTGTGTGTGTGTGTGTGTGTGTGTGTGTGTGTGTGTGTGTGTGTGTGTGTGTTTGCGCGTATGCATTTGCGTGAAACAGCGTGTGTGTGTGTATGTGCCTGTATGTGTGGGTGTATAGGCGGATGTGTGTGTGGATGTGTGCGCGCGCGCGTGTGTGTGTGTGTGTGTGTGTATTTGTGTGTGTGTGTGTATCTGTGTGTGTGCGTATGTATGTATGTGTGTGTGTGTGCCATCATACAGTCTGCAATACCTTCGCTTCCCTAGCCTCCATATCTAATCTTTTATATCATAACACGGATATTGTCGCCCCTCTGCTTATTCTTCATTCGCAGATATGCCACTTCTGTTCATGATCTGCCTTCTACGAATCTCATAGTGGCGAAATGTGGCATATTCAGATATGTCACGTCTTTGCCTATCTCCACCTATCTCATCACCTCCACTGGGGTTATCTAAGGTACATCTATATAAGGCATTTACCCCCGAGCTTTATCACATATTCTTCAGCAGTTTTTGGCCCTGAACTGTGATGGTTTGATATTATCTTCTATGTGTTTGGGTCGGCGATATGATTGTGTAATGTTTACCATCATTGTTCTATTCGATCTACCATTATCACGTACGGCATCAGCCTTGGAGCAGTTCAACCTGTTACTTACCCGATCCAGTGCCAATAAGCACGATTCCAAACTACACGGGGTCAGCTTTTCCTTCCCATCTCATCAAATCCGTGTATCCGTGAGCTCCAAGCCATTGAGGCATACATATACAGCCTTAAGCGCCATTTTGTGCCACATTCTTGATCTGACCTTGGTGCTGGATGAGGATTAGATTATCAGCAGCCAAAGTGAACACCATAACTTTAGCAATATACGTGTATCATGACCATTTGGATGGGATGTACATTATGATAAAATGTTTAACTGCATGTACGAGGACAATGATGATGAAGATTATCTGATCTCCAAACGCTGCTTTTGAACTATCAACACGTACACGGAACAGCTCAATGTGAGATCGCGTATCACTACACGATGGTGAAATGCATTTACGTTGCAGTTTCATGGTCCAACAATCCGTTAAAGGTTTTCTGAACAGTCCTGGCCTTTTACCAACTGCTTGGCAAAGCAATAAGACTACACCATGTTTGTAACCCATGACGCCCATGAAGAGCAATACCAGGGAAAAAAGCAACGGGCTTCACAATCAAACGTTTTCAAACGCTGATCTTATTGCAGCATTAAACCCAAGTTTCATATCTTATCTATTCCGTAGGTATCTCACAGGTAGATTTATGTTCTCCATCTAAATTATTCCATTTTGCTGAATGCTTGCTGTATTGCTTGGGGGACATAATCACGAGATTTCCTGCTCAAGTGTATCAATTCGGAAACGACTAATCAATTACGATTTTGTGATGTCTCATATCAGGGATATGCCATGTTATATCATATCTGTGACGCGAAAACGTTCGATATAGGTGTTCCGGACCGTGTGGAAAAAAGCCGTATCACAAGTTGTATCACACGGGCTTCCATTGCATAATTTGAACATACTCTGAACATGCCAAATGTAGCACGGTCGAAAATTCGAATACCTGATTCGGACGTTGGAAAATTGCGGTTGCAGCAATTTTGTTCGAGAGCACCAAATTTTCTCAACTTTTGGCGCATTTCAGAAATAATCGAAAGATGGTTTTTTCTCAGGTTGACATGATATAGATGAAATACAACAGGGGGTATTCCGCATCACCCTCGGTCCCAGCCCTCCCGCGGGTCGGATCTCCCTCTGGCCTTCGGGCAATCCCTCCCGCGGGTAGGGCTAATACCTCAGTTGATACGGAATACCCCGCGTTGTATTCTATATGTATGTTCCACTTAAAATTACAAATGTTGTCGATATGTCTACACTGTATCAATCCAGAGGATGAATTCGAAATGTTGCGTTGTTTACCCTCGTATGGGTAACTTGACGTTGGTGGGCGCTGAGGAAAAGAACGGTTACCACATTGCTAATTACAAGAGAAATATCTGAAGAAAATAATGAACCATGAAGATCTTCGTCAAGTTCCATGTACAAAATATCCAGTTATGTTTCTAAGCTGGCATTACCCTTTCTGAAACGTAAATCATGCTACATTTCTTTGCCGAGCACTTTGTAACCAAGTCCAAGTGTACGGTGGACAATCACCGATATGGTATGACACAAAAAGTAGTCTATGAGAAGATTGCCCAATGAATAAATGCAAACAAAAGGGATTTTGTGATATTGATAGCACCTTCAAATCAGTAGCCATCTTAAGAAAAAAAACTATAGCGCAAACGACTCAGTACTTCTCACGTTATTGTCCTGAAAGAGTCCGGGCAGTAACGGCTAGCCTTTTGGAAGCTTGCCGACTTTGGTCTCTCGTGTTTCCTTTCTGTCTACCGACCAAGGTCGTTTTAAGAATGGCTTTTTTTAACTTAAGTCATTTGGAATGGGTTTCACATGGTTACCACTCTCTTCTATTGCCCCTTCATCGCTAACATAGATGTATGGAAGGGCCAGTACATAATGGCTTTTGGCCCTATCTACAATGTAACACATGGAAAACTCTATCTGCCGACATTACATATTTATTCACTGAAGTCATTGAACTTCACAAATAGCTTTTTAAGGCCAAGCATGTTGCCAATGAATAAAGAAGGAGTTCCGGTCCAGTCGACATCACCTTGCCAAATCCATCTGTAGACATTAGTCATTCCGCCTGAGTTCCATTTTCCCAATAAGGACAGATTCTCGCGCGCGCGTCTCAGAAGGATTCCAGCCGGACCACCCGGGGTGAAGACGTGATTTCAGGTGCTCCACTGTTTTAATTGGATCGTCACACTCCGGAAATGGAGTGCGGAGACATTTGTTTCTAGGAACATCAACGGCAAATGTCACCATATGAAGGGCAAGAAGACGAGCTGTAAGGACCACCCAGCTATTGCCACTCGTTCGTCTTCAACAAGGACTGACAGTTTCCTTCTTCATAAGAACTAGATGTCTTCGTTCTTGTAATAGGCGCGGTCTATCATTCTGACTACAACGAGTTTAAATCTTAATTGTCACTTCACTTAATTGTCGCTCCTCTGTAAGTGCACTTTTCTCGTAGTCATCTGGGGTTAGTTATTAACGAGGTAATTAAATAAGAGTATGTCCCTTGCTAAGTAAACGAATATGTCTTTAAGTCACCGGTACCGTCAGAAGAAAACAACGAGACCTTATTAGACAACAAACAAGAGATCACGTAAAAAACCTTAAAGATAAGACTAATTATCTTTTGAAATATTTTAAATCGCTACTGAATATTA
This sequence comes from Branchiostoma floridae, assembly GCF_000003815.2. Classification (NCBI taxonomy): domain Eukaryota; kingdom Metazoa; phylum Chordata; class Leptocardii; order Amphioxiformes; family Branchiostomatidae; genus Branchiostoma; species Branchiostoma floridae. The sequence continues at coordinate 24,669,291 of NC_049983.1, forward strand.
AGTCTACTAAGATATGCCAGTGACTTGTTCTTCTTTAACTTATATGAGATTAAGCATTCAAAAAAAAGTTACAGGGAGAAAGACGATTGATTATATCAATATATGTCAAAAAGAATATAGAAAATGATATAAATGGCAAATGAAAAGGTAGCAGGTGCGTTGAGTGACATAGTCGTAATGAACACAATGTCCAGCGTAATAGTCTTTCAAAAACGCCGTGGGACAATCAGGAGGATAAAGCTGATGTTTCCGGTGTCATGACTTTACCATACCTCACTAGGTTTAAATGGCCGAATTATACAAAGGCAGAAGAAGAAGACGCCGGAAGACGCGACGTAATTCCCTCAACAGAAGGACAATTAGCAGTGGGGACGTGTCTATCCTTGGTTTTTATTCATAAAAATTGATTATGGCGCCGTTCCATCTCTTGATCGCCTCTGGGTGGCACCATACCCATAAACTAGCGTGGTCAACTCCATTTAAGGTGGATCCATGCCAGATTGCTAGAATAAACTCTGGGCCATATCTTTGTTATCTTTCACGAGTACTTTGCCTGGTCTTATTCTCAAACAATACATAAATGTACACGAGTTGTGATGAAAGATGGGCTTGCTATTAAAGTATTTAATCAAAATGCGCAAGCTAATATCATATATTCTATCTTCGGGCGATAATATTTTGCACTGACGTTAAGTGTTAAGAATTTTTGGTTCTATTCGAAAATCTTTTATCTATAAGTAACAAAGCTATGGTATGACCAAATACCCCGGTACAGGCCCCATGTTCAAACGCTCTTGTTGAGTCACTCGAACAAATGGTGAGGATTTCTTCAAAAAGACTTCCCCAATCGATATCCTCTGGTGTTGCGGGTTAGAAATGTGGAAGTTGTATTCCGGTGAGTTCTGACAGACTGACCAATCACTCTGATGGGCTGGACCAACATCTATCACCTCTTTTACCTCATTTAGACTCCATTTCACTCTTTCTATCATTCTTCTTGTCAACTCACTACTTCAAGGAGAGTTCCAAGACATCTTGGACCGTCTCAACGTCGAACCAACTTAGATCTTTTGGTTTTTTTTTAGCCTAGTCCCTTAATCTCGTCTATCGAAGATTTAAATATAGTATTGATTTCACCATAGATGCTCTATGTTTGGTATCTCAGATATTTCAGAGTCACATCTATTGGAAGAAGCAGGGCTCGAACAACGTGTATCTGCACCACTCTGAATTTAGGAAGTATGGATCATACTAAAATCTGTTCAGAAACCATTGCCATTATTTCTTTCTATACTTCATAGGTGGTAAACCCAGTACATGCACCAGTGCAGGTGAGGTGCAGGTAGACATCAGGAATACCTAGTACCTGCACAGCTTTAATTTTACATGGACTAACATGTATATGCAGGAGGTATATCGAGGACAAGGGTACGGGACATGGAAGTCTACGCATCAATTACATCAAAGCCCAAGGTAACCATTCGTCTAACGTGCCAGCAAGAGCTCAAAAGTTACGGAACTCTCATCAAGTATATCATATGTTGTAACTCCTTAATTATTCATATACCGTTCACATAGGGCCTCCGAAAATAGCGCACAGCTGGTTAGAGTCCGTATCTGACTGCAGTAAGTGTGTTTGCTGAAAATATAACATACCTTCAATTGCACAATAAGTTGTATTATCGTGGAAGCAGCATGTCTGAACAAAATAATCAAGTATATCATATGTCGTAACTCCTTAATTATTCATGTACCCTTCATATATGGCCTCCGAAAATAGCGCACAGCTGGTTAGAGTCCATATCTGACTGCAGTGGGTGTGTTTGCTGAAAGTATAACATACCTTCAGTTGCACAATAAGTTGTATTATCGAGGAAGCAGCATGTTTGAACAGAATAATCAAGTAACTCTTAATTTATTCATATAACCTTCATATAGGGCCTCCGAAAATAGCGCACAGCTGGCTGAAGTCCTTATCTGACTGCAGTAGGTGTGTTTGTTTGCTGAAAGTCTAACATTGCCTCAGAGGCACAATAAGTTGTATTATCCTGGAGGCAGCATGTATAAACAGAGTGATATTTGATATTTTGGAATGAACCGTGTCTATTGTTAGACTAGTCCATGTGTAATCAAAGTGTAGTAACTGATTGTACATATTCCTAGAGCTAAGGCTACTCAAAGTTCTGACAAATGTACTTTTTGTCTTTTCTGACTGTTACACTACACATGTACTTCATGTGAAGTTACCCATGTAATTCGTCCAGACATACCAGTGTATGCTATTACTCCATGTGCAAAAGTACTAGGCTGGAGAAACACTAGTCTTAGTTTCTCAGTATTTATATTTGACAAATGTAATATAGCTGTAGTTTATTTTTGTATCATAAAAAAATGTCTGAACAGAATGTACAACAGAGTGGTGCAAAAATCTCCCCTCTAACCACTTTCCATTCCTGGAAGCGTTCCAGGCCGAAGACAAACCTCAGCATTGATCCAATGCGAAACAGACAACCGGCTTTACCCCGGAGTTAAAGGCAACCTTCGCCACCATGTTCCCAATTAGCTTCCTGGATAAATGCCGGGCCCTGAAATAGACGCCATTATAAACCAATACGTGGTGTAACTCTGTGAGAAGTACTGGGCTGCATACATTTTATCAATTAAGAAGTTACCTGTGTGCGAAAGAACTTGTAAATACTGTGTTTTGGGGTATTGTTGAAGACGAAACACCTGTCCCTTATGTGATTAAGTTTAAAGAGGTCACCAAATTACATCTCAACCTTTCCAAGTTTACAGACAAAAAGAAAACTACCCTCCTCTTAACATTATAAAACCCATACATTACACAAAAGGTGGGATAATTCGTCTTCTACTCTCTCAAAAAAAAGTCAAACCCAAAAAAAATTATATTTTAGAGTAAACTTTAGACTAGAGTAGTCGCTTACTATATTGTTGACCTTTTAGCTGTCATTTTTGTCACTGGCAATTAGCCAAAGGACAATATTCTCCAATAGACTTGTTTTACTCTATAATATACATATTAAATTTCATTATAGCACAGGATCATCATACTGTTTACATAGAAACTTTGAGACTTTCTGTAAGATATTCAAATATACAGAGAAATCGATATCGCCTACTATATACTGCATCTAATGGCATTGTGTTCAACTTTGTAGGACTATCTTGATATCTAAGGAACTGTCTACTCGCTGACTTCACAGTGAGAACCTGTCAGACGGAAGAGTGCAAAGTGCCTTCAGTAGGCAGATCGTACAGGATGATATCGAACTTTTCGAGGACGTACCGAAGTAATGACCGGTAAAATAATGGCCAGCTCCCGGAAGGTACCTGATATGATATGTCAACTCAGATATTTATAGATTAGCAAGCTTGTATCGACTGTCAAGCATCTTGAGATGATTCCCTATTAACCTTCCCCGTGTCACCGTCCGTTAATAAGACCGTGTGTAACTGGTATTGACAGTGGGGTGATTACACGGTAAACCAGGGGCTGGGGTTAACAAGCTACATTGATACTAATGGCTGTCATCCGTCAGCATTACCAGCCTCACGTTTTTGTCACAGTTAAGTTTGGTAGAGAAGTTACGACTGGCGACTCCCATTACCATCCCACATCATACAGTAGAAAAGGCTGATATATTAGTGAGGGAGTCTGCTGGCAATCAAAAACTTTGTACCTCCTTTCATCACTGCCATGTAAATTAGCCTGGTGTCATTTTGCAAGAGAAACAGAGGCCATCTTCCGGAATTGGATGTAAAACACGAGTTTGGACCAAGTCAATTGGCGAGCTGTCCTTCCCGATGCATGTACTCATCCATCAAACCCCTGTCGGTGTTTGCACCCAAAGGATTTCCTTGTGTGAGTCTGTTCAATTTGGAACCCAACGCGAGCTACGGAGCTGAGGCCAGCGCGCAAATGTGCCGCCTTGGGGTATGTTTGAACAGCTTGGTTCCTCTTGCAAACCGAGTCGTGACTTGTTATCAGTCACAACTCCGAGCGGGCGGTTCTCTCGGGCTTTTGCTGTGTCAGCGGAAACTGTGGGGAGCACATTGGCCGGCTCCAGGCAACACAATAAACTTCAGCTTTCACCACTTCAAAGCGTAGGAACACGATACCAGCCAAATATCAACCAATGGAGGCTGGTATTATATGAAGAAATGGCCTAACGTTGACATGAAAGCAATCTCTGTTGGGTAGTAACAGCTAAGTGCTTCACTGGATGGCTGGGTAGTAGGAGTATAAGATCAATGCAAGTTTTCTTTAACTTAAAGCTGCACTACGTGATAGTTGGACAATGCAAAATGTAGAGTTTCCTGTCATTTCTTTACATAGTAAGTTAAGTTAAATCAACCCTATAGCATTGCATAACAATGTTTAGCTATAGGGAGGTATGTTACAACATCATTGTACCATACAAACATGTTTAAAACTGTTATCTTCTAAACCAAAACGCTGCCATAGATTGCACAACCCACTGCTTCTGTGCTAAATAAATCAGCTAGGCCCTTGATATCTACATTTTCTATGAAGCGACAAATAGCTTTAAGGTGATTCAAACAATATTTTTTAGGATCATCGACGTTACGTTGTTATGGTGCACGTGTGGTAATCATGATACTAGAATTCCATGTAGTTAGTTCACTGGACCGTTTCCAGCAGTACACCACCTGAATACGCTTTAGTGGTCCCCAACTTGTGCATCCCTGAAGATTACCTATCATGAAGTATGTATGTCCTCCCCAGACGACACACCGTTTGCAGTATCCGTTATTATATGACGTATGCTCCATTTCTGCCCGATCTACACCCCACCATCTCTCTTCCTCCCGCGCGACCTTTGCAGGGTGTCGTTCCAATTGCCGGCCGGCCCGTGCGTATGTTGTAATCTGTCTTCGCCAAATAGATTTCTGATGCCGCTGAATCTGCCGGACCCTAGCGCCTGCTGAGACGCATTCGTGCAGCCTTGGTTTTTACACATTACACTCGCTTCACATGGGGAAATGTACCGTTGAGTGCCAGCCATGGGGACATCCTGGCGATGAAATTGTAGGCTTATGTGTGTGTAACAGTTTAAGCCCACCATAACGAAATAGCATGCTGTGCGAGAGACACGGGAAAATGTAGGCCCTACAGAGAGAGTCTTGTTTGCAGCGCCCTCGCTACGTGCTTGCACGGGCTGCTCTTAGCTGGAGTCTTCTATCCTGGTATAAATCATAGTCTTTGGTTAGGATCTATTCTGTACGACATCGTAGAATCAGCGCCGTATCACAATTCACCACATTGGATGGGGCTTGAACATAAAGGCTACCTCAGACATCAAAACTTCATGTATTAAAAATGAGGCCTCCTTTAGACGTATGTGTGGCTACGAAGGAGATCAACCATTATATTGTACATGCAGATCTTATTCTATATCGACACAAAGGTGATGAATAAGAGACGGCAATGACCATCTTCGAGGCCTCTACGATTCTCTTCCCTTTCTTGAATTGAGTAAAAGTTTTCCTTTGTCGTTATCTGTCATGCTGCAGTCGACACATTTTATTTCCCATACCATACTCCATTATGTGCAGGATTTGCATGAATTTCACGCATCTTGTCACAATGATATTTGTGAGAAATCCCGAAACATAAACAGAGCCTGCAAATGTCTAGCTTTATACCTCGAGGGACAGTAGTAACGATAAGCTCAGCTCATTTGCTATACAACTACAGTCCTTCTGGAGTTCCTCACGTCATGGCGTATCAACACTCCCGGTTTAACCCATTCCCGCAGGCATTTCCACACACATAAGATCATCTCCCCTAACTGCCAACATAGCGACACACTGTCTGGCGTACGCCCTTACACTGCATAGCCGTGTACGGGCGGAGAGTTCAGCCAATAAGGGCCCTTATCAAGTCAACCGCCGGTTGGTCTCGGGAGAATACTGTGGGTTCTTCGCTTCTCCCTGAAGACTTTGCGAGAATAAACGGCAGAAACGGGTCAAAGGATGACACCCGATAGTCTTATCATCCCTTCATTACCAGCGGGGCATCGATCAGGGATATATTATGCAATCAATCTGACGCCGGAGACGCCGTAGACTGTTGTTGGTACTTCTCATCACAAACCCAGCAGTCGCGTTTGCTTTGCTATGAGGTTTCGTTCTCTTTGTGGTTGCCAACTCAATTTACCGCAAAACGGATATAGTTTTTTGATTACCTTTAACTATTTGGTTACCTCGGTAAAAGCGATCGAAACTCGGACTTGGAACGAAGCATAACCCTTTTTCGTTAGCCAACCCGTTATAATTTTGTACCCTATCTCGTATGCTTCAGTAGCTCCGACAATAGATAAGGGGGGATACAGACATACAATATTCAGCTCGAGTACTCTACGATTGAATGACTTATTCATCAATGGTTGCGCTTTTTTGCGCTTTGTTGCTCATATGCATTTGATAATAGGTTTATCTAGTCTTTATTTGTCCTGGTAGTGATGCAATTTTTGCGCAAAACTCACGCAGCAGTTGCCTATTGAACAATCAGATATCCAGCAGGAGATACAGAACACAGTAACGTTAGATTAGGACCACGATGCACATGACAAACGGTTCAATTTGTGTGACTTTATATCAGTGTTTTGTTCCTACAATTCGTCAGTCTTCGGTGTTTACATAACTGAAATTGTTCAGGTGAATTGTTATGATGATTGTATATAATAGTTATAGTCCATTGCAAATTCCTACCCGAGGGCTAATTGCAGTTTATATGAAAGGGGACAAACATTGGATATGTCTACTGTAGTCTGAAAGCTAACTCCTAATTCAAACTTGTTGGGTTAGACTTATTTTCCGGAAGCAATGGAAGACAAAGGATTTTAATTTAACTATAATGCGGGGGTTCTGTGATGTTAGGAGAAATGTAGCTTTCTTTTTTATTGTACTAAACACAGGGAAATTTGGGAGGAATTTCGTGGCCACTTTAAAAGGTATATATATATATATATATATACATACGTTTAACTATCAAACTGTTTCCTTGGTCTACTATCGTATGGTGATTCCATCCTTAACCGTAAGTACACCTCTGGTTGCACACATGCACAGTAGTAGATTCCTTTAACATTGCTGCTGTTATGCATGGTCCCCCCCCCCCCCCCCTGACTCGTCCCAATGCAGTAGTGTCATGAAGAAAGGCCTTTAACTAAGCCCACGAGTCTTTAACGGCTATTGCCACATTATTGGACTATCTATAATCGCATTTAGATCAATTTTCAAAATCAACCATCACGAATGATCCAGTGCATCCGCACTACACTATAGGTAAAGAATCGACGTGTCCACTTTAATTCCCTCCTGACTGATCGCTTTACATGGCGACATTGATGCGCCTTGGGAGCGCAGTGAACACGTATAGTCCATGAACTACCTGGGGCGTGCAGTGGTACCCGCTATGAACACGTACTTATGTATTAGTCAGGACGTTTCGCCTCTGTGCGTTTTGTTCTCAATTTCGTTTGAAGGACGGAAAGAGATGGGTTGATGATACCTTGTGGATCGGGGTTTGAGCATCTCTTCCATGTGAATTACTACTGAAACACCGCCCTGCACGGAATTACACGTTCTGTGGTACCCATACATCATCCGCACTGTAGTTAGGATCATCTCGACTCTGAAGTACGTAAATTGCTGTTGCCCTTTCGCATCGTCTTTATTATTCAGATGCTATCAAATCCAATTAAACTCGTTGGAATTCTCAACGTAGCCATTCCTTCCGCCTTATGAAAGCAAAATTGCTTCTACTAGACAAATGATAAGGTACTGATAATGGTGATTTAGTCATAAAACAGAAAGTATACCGTTTCACTTTTAATACCGGATTAAGTGCCAATCATTCTAGATTTATGATTTCAATACACGTTGGTGCAGAACTTTATCAGATACCTGTACCAGTGTGCAGTTTGTATTATTCGTTAGAAAGTTGATTTAGGCATTATTACTTGCTTGTATTAGATGTGCCAAATCTATAACCGTAAATGACCTTTTATCGACGTCGAATCAGGTCGAGAAGGGTACATGCATTGTCCTTGAATCCTGACTTTAGCTGACTCTTTTTTTTCGCAGCGATCTATTGCGAACTACATCATTGGAGGTTTCAGATGGCGATCTGAATATATAAACTGGGAACAAACATTCGACTTATTTACGTGTTACACCTTTAAATGACACATCAGATAAAGTGGTATTAGACGGAAACGGTCAAATTCATAAGAACAACTTACTAACAGCATTCGGTGTCACTAAATGACCTAATCAAGCTTTACCGTTCTGCCGTTTAAGACGGCGCTACGTCTTACTAAGCTTAAGGGGACATGGCGGGATAGTATGGCTTGAGGCTTAAAGGCTTTTTCGTGTACATGTACTACCAGCGAAATGAACTGCCCTGTGCGAACTTCGCATCATCAAACACGAAGCCAGCGAATATAAGTTCACGGTCACAGGAAACAGAGAAAGTGATATGAGAATAGATTTCAAGGCTATTATTAAAATGTGCAGCCCATCGGCTAACGGAAATCATCGCTGGCATTTAGTTTCCTCTCTAGAACTCCCCTCGGGGTATCCAACGTGATCTCTACACGCACACGGTACTCCGACTGAGTGTTCCGAGTACGAACTGGGGATTTCGTGACTCACTTTTCTCCAGTTCGCTGTGTACAGCATAGCTCGTCTAACATTTAGGTCAAGTAAGCTGGCAGTAATGGGTTTGATGTAGAAGGACATGGTGCTATTAGACTTAAGTTTTCAAATGTCAGAGGAAGTAGGTTGATATTCGCATGCAGTGGACGGAGGGCATGGGGCACGTAGACATGCGAGTGGGCAGAGGGAGAGAATCCGTACAACACAGTGGGGTGTCTGACGACAGTTTCACCATAGTTTTTTGTAAAACGTAATATTTGTAAGATTTCTTGCAGTTTTGAAGGAAATGTAACCTTAGCTTATTGATACTCTACAAACTAGACAAAGTGCATGATTATCTCCTACTCTGAAGTGAAAAAAAAAACAATTGAGTGTTTTCAAAGAAGAAGATTTCCCCTGTAGCCAGGATCAGCGAGAGTGTGACTAGCTCATTATCCGACCCCCTAGGGAGCCTACTGGAGGCATGGATTTATTGTATACAGCCATGACGGTCTAATACTGGTGGTCACTCCAAAAACCTCCGTCGTATACCCTTCGCATGCAGTAGACACCCCGCCCGGACACGTACCACTTAGACATGCGAGAGAGTGATTTAACGAGTCTGGAAGGACGTAACGGGATTACGGCGATTATCTGATGAATGCTATTCATGTTTTAACGCGGCCGTTATTTGTACATCTAATCCCCGTGATGGCATCAGGACGATAAGGTTTGGGACGTGTGTGTGTGAGCGTACATACCAAGTCCACTTCCGAGATCTGGTCAATGCTGGCGATCTGCATACTGACGAGAACATCCACGGCGGGGCCTGGGGGAGGTAAGAACACAACATGAAGTACACAAGTCTGTTCTACGAAATGAAAATAGAATTACAGTATATATCTTTAGATAAATACTATACAATATAGGCTAACGTACACAAATATTCGATATCATGATACAGCTAGATGGTACTAATCGTGGGATTTCGGATCTTGACTACTTCCAAAGCATGTGCAAAGATTGCCGTCACCTTGGTTTGTCATCTGACTTCCCACCAAATGTCTACAGCCTGCGCGTATATACTGCTCTTCTGGTAAATTAGCTGTGATTGATATAGCCTTGATAAACCCTCTCAGTCTACTAAGGGGTTCCTGTATTTTATTCTTTGGTTTGGCTGTGGCTATTACAAATGGCTAGCCCCCCTGTGGCTGACAAATGCAGGAACGATACAAATGGAATTTGACATGGACAAGATACTTATCATTGACAATACTCTAAGTACATAAAAACTTTTCCATTAATTTTTTTATTTAGTGGTAAGCCAAAAATTTTATTCTATGTATTTTTTAAACCAAAGCTTTTAATTTGACTTCATCCTTTTTTCACATAAGCTCGTCCGTTCTCTCTCTTCTGCAATGAAGGATTTTAGGTGTGAGCTTGTTCTAAACTTTCTATGTCCTCTTAGACTACCCAATCATAAAATACTGTGACCATAGTACTCATTGTATCTTAATTGTCTTTATCATCTGGAGTTTCATTTTTCCGAGGCTGTGTTGATATTAGCAACACCGCTGTGACATGTATTATTTTTCCTTTTTGATCAATAAAGAATGTCTTGGTTTTTCAGTTTTCAATGATGAAAATGAAGATGAAGATGCCTGGAACCTATGCTCATCGACAAATCTTCTGGTAAAACAAGGCCAAAGGCTTCTACCATGACGAGGAGCGTGTTCAGCGGAGGCTGACGCGCGGTCGATCGGACTGACTTACCGCCGAAATTCGGGCGGAGATTGCGGTCATAACCCTTCAGCAGATTCTCGATGGCGCTGGTGGTCGGCGTGGTGGTGGAGAAGAATTTCGCTGATGAATTATTCTGGCTCCTGTGGACGGAATTAGACAACAAACTGCGCTATTTCCTGTCACAACAAGACAGTTTTATTCTTATATTCATGCTTATTATTAATTTATTTATTTTTGTATTGAGATTGCAGACAATTGAATACATGGCAAACCCTGGCAGCGTAGCTGATATTGGGTGCCAACACATACATACATTTATACTTCTCCTAGAATACACATAGATAACTCAAAATTCAAGGTCATACTTCAAACGAATAATTAGAAAAATCTATTAGTGAAACAACATCAGTTACTATCCTTCGAATCATTTACATCATACAAAAATTACATAATTGACTGTCTGCCAGCCAAAAGACCAAATGGATAAATAAATACTTAGTAATTGCTATAGATGATATTAACCGTATGACAATTGAAATGACAATTACTTGAAAATAACCGCACCACAACCCATCATTACATTATGTGTTTATATGATTATGAAAGCTAACAGAAAGCTAACTATAAATTAAGTGTGATAGATTTATAACGATGTTTATTCTGTTTATGATTTAATTACAGCATTTCTTGAAATCATATTTCGAAAGTATCTTTTTCACTAAATCAGTTCAGTTAAAATACCCTATAACTAAATTTTCTGAAATCTCAATACCACCGCTATATTTCATTTTCGGTGAGTGAGTAATCTAAACCGTTGCTACGACCAAGTTTCAGAAACTAATGTTAAAAACACATTTCACTCATGCTCAGTTGTGGGTAGAGATGAAGTTAGGAATGAACTCATAATACTCACATATCATTGAAAGAATATAAAAGAAGTGGCGCTTGTACCTACCCGGGAAATGTCGCGGCCGACACGTCCATACAGACGTAAACAGTGCACAGGCACAGGTAGACACGACGGCAGGAGAAGGCCATTCCCACAGACAGCCAAGTGCTGAAATGGCCTATCACGAGAGAAGTGTGGACTCAAGAAGGTCTGTGAAGGCGCAGAGAGACGCTCCCACGGGCTCCATAAACAGATTTTCTAATGGAAATGGCTGCTTTCTGCTTGATAGTAGAGCGCTGTCCCATTGGCCATCAGGAGTACAGGCGAGGCACTGGGGATAACGGCGGCGCTGGCACCTCTCCCACGTTCCGGTCCGGAGGTACGATCCACGCAAGGACATCGCAGCTGTGCATCAGTCAGTGCCGGGCTGCTCACTCAGAACGGGGCGGGGCCTCATCAGCCGCCGCTCATTGGGCACCGCCATGGCGACCACACTGATGAGCCGGCACCGGAGAAGCGAAATGAATGTACGCCCCGTTTTATGCCCCGGCGGCTTTCAATCAATACCCGCAGCCGTTCCATAACGCGAGAAGGCGGCGTATTAAATAGCTTCGGATGTCCCTGGGTGGGGATGAAATTTGTTACCATGCACAAGTGCACGCTTTTTATTGCGGGTGCTTTGCATTGATATGAAGCGGTTTCACACAAAAAAGTGCAGTGCGTAGATCTGCGTTAACGTTTTTCCCATGCTTTGATGAGCGACAACCTTGGACTCAGAAGTGGCTCAAATTGAAACCGACTGCAGTCAGATCCAAATTGGGTTCTGCGCGCACGGGATGTCATGAATCCTTCATTTGATGTGACCTCGTGTTTCTTGTTCAGACGTAATCCGTCCGATGTGTCACGGTCACCGCTGGATGGAAAGCCGTAAATTACGTGCTTAAAGCGACGTAAATGGTCCTGTTTATTCCCTCCAAACGTCGCGAGGATCGGTGAGACTAATCACTTCGACAGCAGTTGTCGCGGTTCCGTTGCCACAGACCTGATACGAAAGAACAACCTATCACACGTGTCATGCGTACTCACCGAGACAGTATTATCATCATCGTCGTAGCTACAACAGTGGTGCTGAGTAATTGGAGTTAAGCTCTGGCTAACTACTAAATCGGGCGCTTCTTTGATATGGTAATGTTAGCTTGCCGTGGCTTTCATGATTTAATTTCCCGTCACATTTCTGGACGCTATAGACATGCAGATGTGGATGTAGACGTGAGTGTAGCTGAAGGACAAACAAGGATTTATCGATTTTTTGTACCGACCTTAATAGGCCATAATCATTGATGGAAGGATAGCGTGTGGTAATCCATTTGCTGATGAACGTGACTGTGTGGTTGGCCGACGTGAAGGAAAGGGTTTCATGTATTTTAGTGTCTAATCTTCGCTCGAAAAATAATGGCCGAAGCACGACATAGGAATAGATCAAACAACCGCACACGATGTGTGGAGACCTAGAGGCTATAGTGCCACATAAGCATTGTAGCTAGAACGCGTCAATCTGTGTTCAACTTTCGTCTACGCTTGAGAGTAATATTTTCAAGGCCTGCAACTTGGCAAGGAAGGAAAGGACGCTATGGTATTATAAACTTCAGCCGAACCAAACACCACTTTCTAATATTAGTATTGAGCGAGATTTGTGGATATTTTTTTGGGCACAAGTAGTGCAGCAAGTCTTCATCAAAATATTTACATTTCAACCAAACGTCATGGAGTTTCTTGCAGTGGAAGCTACAGCTCAGTGTGATCAGCTATGCCCTAAGCAGCAAATGTTGGAGTACTTTCTAGTTCTCCACTTTACTTTCATTTTCCAGTGTCCGTCCTTCATTTTTTGTGTGTGCCTCCGGTCGGAGGACGGCTGATCTGACGGAAGCGATCTCAGTCATTGCTCAACTCCAGCTGAACAGGATCAATAGAAGCTCCAACTGCTGCTTGAGGAAGATACGCTTACAGGCCATTTTTCTTCCGAGATAAGAACAAGTTAGTCAGTGCTCCCGGTGCGAGCACAGATCGCAGAGATACACGAGTGTGATCAGTTGTCCCGCTGCAGGCCACACATCCGGTCCTACCTGTAATATCCTTCTGCTGGGCCGCGCGGCCGCGTCTACGTCCTTTTTTTTTCATTTATATGCTTTTGGACAGACGAGGACAATGTGGCACTGCACTCAAGTTTTGTAACTTGTAATAACAGTGCCACTTAAACTTTATAGACAGAAGTTAAAGGTAGTCTTTTACCTCCCCGACCGTCAGGTACCCATTTTTTTACACCTGGGTGAGGAAGTTCGTGTAAAGTGCCTTTGCCAAGGGCACAACGTCGGGGGTACGGCGGGAATCGAACTCGGGACCTACAGATTCCGAGCCTAACGCTCTACCAGTTACGCCACGCCCGACGCGAAATGTTTGTGCGGGAGGGGGGTCTAGCCACTGGTGCAATACGTCCTGGAAAGCTATGGACGTGACAACTGTACAAAAAAGAAGTATTTGCTGCCCTTGAAACCTTCATTTCCTCTACAAAACAGTTTTCCAGTTAAACCACTCAAACCAATCTATACTGTAGCTTCCAATCTGTTACATAATAGTTACTTGAAGCCGAGTAGCACAGTGGTATTGTGTTCGCCTCGTGACCGAGAGGTCGCGGGATCGAATCCGCCTGCCGTGCTGCCGGTCTTGTGCCCTTGGGAAAGGCACTTTACACGACTTTCCTCACTTTACTCAAGTGAAAATGAGTCGTCCCTCGGATAGGACGTTAAATGGAGGTCCCGTGTCTGGGGAGAGCCACACCCCAGGCACGTTAAAGAACCCGCCACATGTGCGATAGTGCGGTGTGAGTGGTCCAAAACCTACAGTTCCTTGGCCGCACCTGGGGCAATTACTGTCGTATTGAGGTCACCTGAGTGGCGCCGAATGGCAGCTCGCTCCAGACCCTTGCGATTTAGCCCCGCCTATTGTAAGCTCCTCGCAATTCAGCCCCTGGCTGCAAAGAGTGAGTAGTCGGCCCACCCAATAACACCAATAACAACTTGGATGTACACTAGACCTCCGATCCACAAGTTCCAAACCTAAAAATCAAGTTTAACTTATGTTCTACTCAAATAAGTTTGTCTTTAGGATTAATCTTTTTGTTTTATTTGAAGTATACGTTCACGTTTGTTATGTATATTCTATGAGAAACACAAATGTCTGTATGTGTTAGCGCCCAATATCAGCTAGGCTGCCTGGGTTTGGCATGTGTTCAATTGTCTGCAATCTCAATGAATAAACAAATTAATAAAGCTATGGCAGTAAATAATAAAGTCTCAGAGTAAAAAATGTCACCGTACAAAAAAGTGACTGCGGTTCAATAAATGTCGGTTTGCTAAGGATTGAGTTCATGTTACTGTGCAATATAATGTATAAATGTAGCACAACAAAAAGGAACTTAAATCTTCTACAAAGAGTACAGAATAAGGCTAATCGTCTCCTCCAGATGAGACTGAAATGGAAGTCTGTGAACATCTGTTTGTTATTGAACACTATGACTACTTTCAGAAGAATTGTGCTTACCAATGAACCTGTCTGTCTCAGCAGTAAACTGGCATCTATTAGGAAACCCCACAATTGCAGTACACTCGCTTTGCTTCAGGAAGTAATTTCAAGTACAAATACAAACCTAGGACAAACTCTTTGAAAAGAACATTTCGGTATAGAGCAATTTCAGTGTGGAGCCGACTGCCTATGGCGCTACAGTCTACCCAATTTTAGGGTCTTTCAAAAATGGCCTCTGTGATCTAATCTCCAGTCTGAATTGAAACTAGAAAACGTTCTTGGCTGTTCTATTGACTTGCTTATTGTATGCATATCAATTATTGACCGTTACATTGACTTTTGTACATTATTCATATATTAATGGCATTTCTGTTTTTGATTAACATGTATGTAAATATTGACTATTGTTTGTACGTTATTGTTTGTATGAAGTTCAGGAAGATTAGTGGCGTTCCCCAGGGTGCGTCACTAATGGACTTTTGACTAAAGTCTCAATGTGTGGTTAGAGCACATGGGTTTCTTCAGTAACAGGACTCCAGGGCGGTAACTTCTAACTTCTTTTCACGTGCTGTTTTCTCTTCCGCTGTGACTCATTACTATTTTCTCGTGCAAAGACTTGAGATTTTAATTGACTCTTGACGATCTTTTTCATAAATAAGTATTCTATCGCAAGATGAGACACATAGCCTAATAAGGACACGCATGATAAATGCCTCAGTTCACTAATCGGAACACTCTCTTAATATCATTGAGATGTAATTATATTACTGCAATCCAATCAGGGCTGATGTATACGTTATTATCTCAAAAGATCAGTTGGGGAAATATGAAGTTTCCTTTATCGCCTACGCCGTACGGTGATCGTTACTGTTCTTAATACATCATAATTTCTGAAGAGAAACATGATGAATTACCACGTCACTGTACATACACTGTTGTGAGTGCCGCATGTTTTTTATTTTATTTGTAATATAAATGATTCATCCTCACTTGTAAACCTCGTTATATTCCCAGTACAACTCAGGCGTGTAGGAAGTGATCAATAACCACCTGTCTCGGAAACTGTGTTCATAATACCGTTACCATACTCCCTCTCCGTGCTAGTGATTATAACGCGGTAATTTAGCAGTGATTATTTAGGTATGTCGAAGTTTTCCCAGTGGTGTGGGTCTCCAGCGTTCCGGCTGAACTAAGTGTCTTTATTTGTTTCTTCGTGCGGCGATTGAGAACATTGAGCAGAACGGATGAGCGATGCACTTTTATTTAGCTTTCAATAACAATTAGATCGGATTCCTGCAGCGTGAAATCGCGGCGCCGATGCCTGGTTACGGGTGTAATCAGATAAGGCCACAGTAAGTAAATTTTATGGATGACATCCTAGTTATGCAGAGTGTAGAAATAAACAAGATGGGTATAAGAAAACAAGATGGTTAAATTTTCAAAATAGACACCATAAACGTCGTAACAAAATTTGAAGTGACAAAACGTGGCATTGCAACTAACAAGGAATTCATTCCTGTATCAAAGAAGTGAACTAGTGTGGTCCACTGGTATCACTTGAAAAGCTGGAAACTGCATTCATGGCTTCCATATATTGGTGGCACTTTTACAACTATCCAACAAGTTTCATTTCTGTAACTTAATGGCTTCCTCCCTAGTGTCAGTCCTACAAGTATGATTATCAGGCTACAACACAACTTTTGCCTATTTTGTTCTATCTGACCATTCCCAAAGAGGAAAAAAATTCTAGTTTTCTTTTTCTGAAATCAGGCGAAAATTAATGAGCGCGCTGATGTCATCCATAAAGTTTGCCTGCTGTGGCCTAACGAACCAATAGGGGTTGTACTAATACCTCCATGGAGCCAGCTCCATGGAGCCAGCTCCATGGAGGTATTAATACAACCCTGCGCCCAACCTCCCACCTCCATGGAGCCAGCTCCACGCACTTTGAATGCATAACCACGTTTCACGTTACCTTCAATAGAAATTTATAGTTTTCTTTGAATGCATACAATTGGTTCACGTCACATCAAGAAAAAATTATAGTCCGCTATGGAGACGCCTTTGTAACACATTCTTTCACCTCTTCGAATACATAGACAGGTTTCATTTCACCTTCAATTGAAATTTATAGTTTGCTACTCTTGTAAACAATAAAAAAGCCTGCAAAGCCACGGCCCACATTCTTTCACCTCTATGCACTTGGATTACATAGACATGTTTCATTTTACCATCAAGAGAAATTTAGAGTTCGATTTCTTGTAAACAATAAACAAGCCCGCACAGCCACGGCGTACATTCTTCCACCTCTACGCACTTTGAATACTGTACATGTTTCACGTCACCTCCAAGAGAAATATATGGTTCTCTTTTCTTGTAAACAATAAACAAGCCCGCACAGCCACGGCGTACATTCTTCCACCTCTACGCACTTTGAATACTATACATGTTTCACGTCACCTCCAAGAGAAATATATGGTTCGCTATATAGCTATTCTTGTAAACAATAAACAATCCCGCACAGCCACGGCGTACATTCTTCCACCTCTACGCACTTTGAATACTATACATGTTTCACGTCACCTCCAAGAGAAATATATGGTTCGCTATATAGCTATTCTTGTAAACAATAAACAATCCCGCACAGCCACGGCGTACATTCTTCCACCTCTACGCACTTTGAATACTATACATGTTTCACGTCACCTCCAAGAGAAATATATGGTTCGCTATATAGCTATTCTTGTAAACAATAAACAATCCCGCACAGCCACGGCGTACATTCTTCCACCTCTACGCACTTTGAATACTATACATGTTTCACGTCACCTCCAAGAGAAATATATGGTTCTCTTTTCTTGTAAACAATAAACAAGCCCGCACAGCCACGGCGTACATTCTTCCACCTCTACGCACTTTGAATACTATACATGTTTCACGTCACCTCCAAGAGAAATATATGGTTCGCTATATAGCTATTCTTGTAAACAATAAACAATCCCGCACAGCCACGGCGTACATTCTTCCACCTCTACGCACTTTGAATACTATACATGTTTCACGTCACCTCCAAGGGAAATCTATGGTTCGCTATTCTTGTAAGCAATATACAAGCCCGCACAGCCACGGCCTGCATTCTTCCACCTCTACGCACTTTGAATACTATACATGTTTCACGTCACCTCCAAGAGAAATATATGGTTCTCTTTTCTTGTAAACAATAAACAAGCCCGCACAGCCACGGCGTACATTCTTCCACCTCTACGCACTTTGAATACTATACATGTTTCACGTCACCTCCAAGAGAAATATATGGTTCGCTATATAGCTATTCTTGTAAACAATAAACAAGCCCGCACAGCCACGGCGTACATTCTTCCACCTCTACGCACTTTGAATACTATACATGTTTCACGTCACCTCCAAGGGAAATATATGGTTCGCTTTTCTTGTAAACAATAAACAAGCCCGCACAGCCACGGCGTACATTCTTCCACCTCTACGCACTTTGAATACTATACATGTTTCACGTCACCTCCAAGAGAAATATATGGTTCGCTTTTCTTGTAAACAATAAACAATCCCGCACAGCCACGGCGTACATTCTTCCACCTCTACGCACTTTGAATACTATACATGTTTCACGTCACCTCCAAGAGAAATATATGGTTCGCTATATAGCTATTCTTGTAAACAATAAACAATCCCGCACAGCCACGGCGTACATTCTTCCACCTCTACGCACTTTGAATACTATACATGTTTCACGTCACCTCCAAGAGAAATATATGGTTCGCTATATAGCTATTCTTGTAAACAATAAACAATCCCGCACAGCCACGGCGTACATTCTTCCACCTCTACGCACTTGAATACTAACATGTTTCACGTCACCTCCAAGAGAAATATATGGTTCGCTATATAGCTATTCTTGTAAACAATAAACAATCCCGCACAGCCACGGCGTACATTCTTCCACCTCTACGCACTTTGAATACTATACATGTTTCACGTCACCTCCAAGAGAAATATATGGTTCTCTTTTCTTGTAAACAATAAACAAGCCCGCACAGCCACGGCGTACATTCTTCCACCTCTACGCACTTTGAATACTATACATGTTTCACGTCACCTCCAAGAGAAATATATGGTTCGCTATATAGCTATTCTTGTAAACAATAAACAATCCCGCACAGCCACGGCGTACATTCTCCAGT